>NC_081552.1:41964543-42034059 GCF_963082655.1 Stomoxys calcitrans
CTAAAATCGAGAGATGGGTCTATATGACAGCTATAACCAAATCTGGACCGATCTGAGCCTTCAAGAAGGATATCGAGTGGTCTAACTCAACTCACTGTCCTAATCAGTAGAATCTGACAAAAAATGGGCTTTTATGGACCTAAGAGCTTCAATCAAGAGATCGGACTATATGGCAACTATATACAAATCTGGACCGATCTAGGCCAAATTGGAGAAAGATATCGAAAGGCCTAACACATCTCACTGCAGATTGGTCTATATGATAACTATATCAAACAAGTAAAAGCGTGCTAAGTTCGGCCGGGCCGAATCTTATATCCCCTTCACCATGGATCGCATTTGTCGAGTTCTTTTCCCGTCATCTCTTCTTAGGCAAAAAAGGATATAAGAAAAGAGATGCTCTGCTATTAAAACGATATCAAGATATGGTCCGGTTCGGACCACAATTAAATTATATGTTGGAGGCCTGTGTAAAATTTCAGCCAATTCGTAAAAGAATTGCGCCCATTGGGGCTCACGAAGTAAAATAGAGAGAACGATTTATATGGGATCTGTATCGGGCTATAGACCGACTCAGACCATAATAAACAAGTTTGTTGATGGTCATGAGAGGATCCATCGTTCAAAATTTCAGGCATATCGGATAATAATTGCGACCTCTAGGGGTCAAGAAGTCAAGATCCCAGATCGGTTTATATGGCAGCTATATCAGGTTAGGAACCGATTTGAACCTTATTTGACACAGTTGTTGAAAGTAAAAATAAAATACGTCATGCAAAATTTCAGCCAAATCGGATAGGAATTGCGCCCTCTAGAAGCTCAAGAAATCAAATCCCCAGATCTGTTTATATGACAGCTATATCAGTTTATGAACCGATTTGAACCATACTTGGCACAGTTGTTGGATATCATAACGAAATACTTCGTGCAAAAATTCATTCAAATCGGATAAGAAATGTGCCCTCTAGAGGGTCAAGAAGTCAAGACCCAAGATCGGTTTATATGGCAGCTTTATCAGGTTATGGACCGATTTGAACCATACTTGGCACAGTTGTTGGGTATCATAACAAAACACATCGTGCGAAATTCCATTCCAATCGGATAAGAATTGCGCCCTCTAGAGGGTCAAGAAGTCAAGACCCAAGATCGGTTTATATGGTAGCTATATCAGGTTATGGACCGATTTAAACCATACTTGGCACAAATGTTGGATATAATAAGAAAACACGTCGTGCAAAATTTCATTCCCATCGTATAAGAATTGCGCACTCTAGAGGCTCAAGAATTCAAGACCCAAGATCGGTTTATATGGCAGCTATATCAGGTTATGGACCGATTTGAACCATACTTGGCACAGTTGTTGGATATCATAACAAAACACGTTGTGCAAAATTTCATTCTGATAGGATAAGAATTGCGCACGCTAGAGGCTCAAGAAGTCAAGACCCAAGATCAGTTTATATGGCAGCTATATCAGGTTATGGACCGATTGGGGCCATACTTGGCACAGTTGTTGGATATCATAACAAAACACGTCGTGCCAAAATTCATTCAAATTTGATAAGAATTGCGCACTCTAGAGGCTCAAGAAGTCAAGACCCAAGATCGGTTTATATGGCAGCTATATCAAAACATGGACCGATATGGCCCATTTACAATACCAACCGACCTACAGTAATAAGAAGTATTTGTGCAAAATTTCAAGCAGCTAGCTTTACTCCTTCGGAAGTTAGCGTGCTTTCGACAGACAGACGGACGGACGGACGGACGGACAGACGGACGGACATGGCTAGATCGACATAAAATGTCACGACGATCAAGAATATATATACTTTATGGGGTCTCAGACGAATATTTCGAGTAGTTACAAACAGAATGACGAAATTAGTATACCCCCCATCTTATGGTGGAGGGTATAAAAATACTCCGACCTGGGCCATATCTTGTAAGGTTATTGACGGGCCTGATAAAAAACTAAATTCGCTTGTTATGGACCTAAAATCTTAAATAGGCAGATCGGTCTAAATGTCAGATATATATAAATATGGCCCGATACAGACCATATTCGGGTCGGATCCGAATTTCAGCGAAATCGAGGAATAAATGCGGCTGTTACGGTCTTAAGACCCTAAATATGAAGATCGGTCTATATGGCAGCTATATGTTAAAATGGTCCGATATAGACCATATTGGTATCTAATGTCGGAGCCTTAAGTACAACTCACCCTTCAAAATTTTATCGAAATCGGACAAAAAAATTTGGCTTTTATGGGCTTAAGACCCTTAATCGCAAGATCGGTCTATATGACAGATATATCCAAATCTGGTCCAATTTGGCCTATTCAAGATCTTAACCTGCGCTTAGATGAAATACGAGTCTGTTCAAAATTTCCAGTTAATGCCTCAATTTTTAAAGAATGTAGAGTGATTACAACTGATAGACGGACGAACAGACACAGGGACATCTTTAACTCGTTCTAGAATTCTACGACAATCCGAAATATATATAATCTGTAGAGTCGGAAATGGATATATCTATGTGTTGCAAACGGGATGACTACATTAAACTCGGAGATCGGCTATGGCAGCTGTATCTAAATATAGACCGATATTCATCATTCCCGGTACGAATGTCGGGGGGGCCTAACACAATTCATTGTGCCATAATGAACACGAATTTCGAATGTAGCCCGATCTTGACCATACTCGGTGCAAATGCCAAGGGGACTAACACAAGTCATTGTTTTAGAATTTCAGCGAAATCGGTTAATAGATTCACCTTTTATGGACCAAAAAACTTTGAACGGAAGATCGATATATGTGGCAGCTACATCCAAATCTGGACCGATCTGAGCCGTATTAAACTGGGGTATCGTGGGGCCTAACACAACTCATTAGAACAAATTTTAGCAAAATCGGACAATAAAAGCGCCCATTATAGACCCAAGATCAAAAATTGAGAGATCGGTCTATATAACAGGTATAATCAAATATGGACTGATATTGATCAAACTCGGTACAAATGTCGAGAGGCCTAACAAAACACATTGTCCTTTAATTTCAGGAAAAACTGTTTATAAATTCTCTTGCATGGGCCTAAAACTTTAAATCGGGAGATCGGTTTATACAGCAGTTATATTCAAATCTGGAACGATGTATGAAGTATTGAAAAGGGATGTCGAGTGCCCTAACATTATTTGCTGTCCCAAATCTCAACTTAATCAGACGCTTAAAATGTAGCCATAATAGGCCTAAGACCTCAGTCTATATGGGGGCTATATCCGAATCTATGCAAAGTTAAAAATCAATTTCTCTATTTTTTATACCCACCACCACAGGATGGGGGTATTCTAATCTAGTAATTCCGCTTGTACCATCTCGAAATATTGATCTAAGACCCCATAAAGTACATACTTTTGATCGTCTCGACATTCTGAGTCGATCTAGCCATGTCCGTCCATCTGTCTGTCGAAATCGCGGTAGAGGTCGAACGCTTTAAGCTAGCTGCTTGACATTTTGCACAGATATTAACTATCGATGTAGGTCATTGGGGATTGCAAATGGTTCAGATTTGGTTATAGCTCCCATATAAACCGATCTCCCGAGTTGACTTCTTGAGCACTTACAAGCCGCAATTTTTACCCTATTTGGCCGACATTTTGCAGATAGTCTTCCGTTATGACTTCCAACCACTGTGACAAGTACGAATTAAAACGGTCTATACGACGATGTAGCTCCCATAGAGACCGATCTCCCAATTTGACTTCTTGAGCCCTTACAAGCCGCATTTTTTGTCCGATTTGTCTGAATTTTAACATGCGGTGTTCTGTTGCGTCTTCCAAGAACTGTGCCATGTACGGTCCAAATCAGTCTATAACCTGACATAGCTTCCACACATAAACCGGTTTCTCGTTTATCCTTGTTCGGTTCCTAGAAGCTTTAATTTTTGCTGGTTTGACAGAAGTTTCTAATGTAGAATAAAATGATTCCCCTCAACTAAATTTATTTTGTAAAAATTTTTAGCAGAATCCATGGTGGCGGGTTCGCAAGATTCGGCCCGGCCGAACTTAGCAGGCTTTTACTTGTTGTGATTATTAACATAAATAATCGAAATAAAATTTGATTAAAATGATTTTCAATTGTTTTTATACCCACCACCGAAGGATGGGGTATATTCATTTTGTCATTCCGTTTGCAACACATCGAAATATTCATTTCCGACCCTATAAAGTATATATATTCTTGATCAGCGTAAAAATCTAAGACGATCTAGCCATGTCCGTCCGTCTGTCCGTCTGTCTGTTGAAATCACGCTACAGTCTTTAAAAATAGAGATATTGAGCTAAAATTTTGCACAGATTCTTTTTTTATCCATAAGCAGGTTAAGTTCGAAGATGGGCTATATCGGACTATATCTTGATGTAGCCCCCATATAGACCGATCCGCCGATTTAGGGTCTTAGGCCCATAAAAGCCACATTTATTATCCGATTTCGCTGAAATTTGGGACAGTGAGTTGTGTTAGGCCCTTCGACATTCTTCGCTAATTTGGTTCAGATCGGTCCAAATTTGGATATAGCTGCCATATAGACCGATCCTCCGATTTAGGGTCTGAGGCCCATAAAAGCCACATTTATTATCCGATTTCGCTGAAATTTGGGGCTGTGAGTTGTGTTAGGCCCTTCGACATCCTTTGTCAATTTGGCCCAGATCGGTTCAGATTTGGATATAGCTGCCATATAGACCGATCCTCCGGTTAAGGGTTTTAGGCCCACAAAAGCCAAATTTATTATCCGATTTTGATGAAATTCGGGACAGTGAATTATGTAAGGGCCATCGACATCTTTCGTTAATTTGGTTCAGATCGGTCCAGATTTGGATAAAGCTGCCATATAGATCGATCCTCCGATTTATGGTGTAAGGCCCATAAAAGCCACATTCATTATCCGATTTTGCTGAAATTTGGGACAGTGAGTTGTGTTAGGCCCTTTGACATATTTCTTCAATTTGGTCCAGATCGGTTCAGATTTGGATATAGCTGCCATATAGACCGATTTCTTGATTTATGGTTTTGGGCCCATAAAATGACCATTTATTGTCCGATGTCGCCGAAATTTGGAACAGTGAGTTAAGTTAAGCCCCTTGACATACTTCTGCAATATCGCACAGATCGGTCCAGATTTGGATATAGCTGCCATATAGACCGATATCTAGGTTTTAAGTTTTGGGGCCATAAAAGACGCATTTATAGTCCGATGTCGCTGAAATTTGACACAGTGAGTTTGGTTAGGCTCTTCGACGTCCTTCTTGAATTTTGCCCAGATCGGTCCAGATTTGCATATAGCTGCCATATAGACCGATCTCTCGATTTAAGGTTTAGAGCCCATAAAAGAGGCATTTGTTGTCCGATTTCGCCGAAATTTGGGACAGTGCATTGTGTTAGGCTTTTCGACATATTTATGCAACTTGGCCCAAATCGGTCTAGATTTGAATATAGCTGCCATGTAGACCGATATCTCGATTTAAAGTCTTGGCCCCATAAAAGGCGCATTTATAATCCGATTTCACTGACATTTGACACAGTGACTCATGTTCGGCTTTTCGACATCCGTGTCGTATATAGTTCAGATCGGTATGAGGTATATGGGTATAAGGTATGAAATTTTCACCGAATTTTGATGAAAGATGGTTTACATATATACCCGAGGTGGTGGGTATCCAAAGTTCGGCCCGGCCGAACTTAACGCCTTTTTACTTGTTTTTTTTTTGTTCATTAGGGGATGGAATAATCAATAACGCTTTGGTAATAAAACCAAGAACGGACCCGTCCTAATAACAGACTGGTATTAAAACTAATACCAGTTCGGTTAAAAAGCTAGTACCAAACGGTACCAATCATTTCATGTTTCATTCATACCATCGATACGGAGTTGCTTTACAATCAATACGGTAAGGTACTGAAATGAGCACGTTTGGTGTCAACTTTTCTCTGAGTGTACAATCGGGAGGACGGTTTATATGGAAGCTATGTCAGGCTTTAGACCGATTCAAGCCATAATTGATACGTATGTTGGAGGTCATAGATGAAGTTATGAGCAGCTCAGGAAGTTAAATCGGGAGATTTGTTTATATGGGAGCTTTATCAGGTTTTAGACTGATTCAGGCCATACTTGGCACATATGTGGGAGAAGAACTACGCCATCTTAGCTCGAAAGGTATGAGTACATTGGATGAATATTAAACATCTATCACAATATATTCCATTTAGGCATCTCGTTGTTTGGTCAGGCGACAACCATACGGCTTGATGAATGTCCAATCGAGCGATTCCTTTACATGGAAGCTGTACCAAAACGTACTCCACTATTGCCAATTATTTACAACTAGCTGACCCGGGCCTGCTCCGCTGCGCCTTCTTTTACTTAAAATGGAGCAAAAGTTTCCTTGGAATATTTATTTTCGACAATTAAAGATATTTTAGTGAAATACCATGCTAACTTGACAAACAGTTTAACAATATCAGTGCCTTTATCTGAATCCCGTATGATCTTTATTGGTCTACGAATTTCAGTTTGGATGTAAGGTGTACTCCATTCTTAAAATACCTCATTTCAGCCCGATATTCTCAGGACGTCTGATTAAGTGGTGTTTTCGGGAGAGAGGTGGTCCGCCAGATACTTGGCCCTGAAAAAAATATCAGCATCGTGCCCTTCTCTCAAATACCATTTATTTCAACTCCATATTGCCATTAGCTTAAGAGGAGTTTACAGGATGAGGCGGCCACTAAGTGTGTTGGCTTTGAAAATATATATCGGATTTGTGTTCCACTTTAAAAACCCTCTTATTTGAGCCTCATATTGCAAAAGTCAGAAAATACTTCCTATTTGGGTGGTGTTGTGGGGGTGGGGTGGCCCCATAGACACTTTTCCCGAATATTGATATCAAATTCGTGCTTTGCTCCCAAAGACCTTTCATTTGAGCCCCATATTGCTATGGTCGTAAATTTGTCCCCTTTGGGGGATGTTTTTGGTGAGAGGCGGGCCCTCAAACACTTGGTCCCATATTTGGATATCAGATACGTATTCTACATTCAAATACCTTTTATTTAAGCCCCATATTCCCATATTCAGTAAATAAGTCCTGTTTGGGGGGTGTTTTGGTGAAGGGGTGGACCCCCAGAAAAGTGGTCCCACATTTGCATATCAGATTCGTATTCTACTCGCAAATACCTTTCATTTGAGTCCCATATTGCCATGGTCGGTAAATATGTCCGATTTAAGGGTGTTTTGGGGCTTGGGGTGGTCCCCCCTAACACTTGGTCCGACAATTGGATATCAGATACGTTTTCTTATCTTAAATACCTTTCATTTGAGTCCCATATTGTCATGATTGGTCTAAATATATGTTTGGTAGGTTTTAGGGTGGGGCAGCCCCCCTAGGTACCCTACCAGAAATTTTTATTTTTAGGATGCTATATGAGAGCATACGAAATTGCGCTTAAATCGAACCACCCATCTCCGAGATCTGGCGTTTCTGAAAATTACGGTAAGGGGGAGGGTCCGCCCCCTTCAGATATCAAACAATGTAGTACCCTATTTTCACCACGGGGTCATTGTGCACCATTTGTGAAAATTTCAAGAAAATCGGTTCAGCCGTTTCTGAGTCTATAAGGAACACACAAATATACTTTCTTTAAGGGCCCTTTTTATACTCGGGCCCCCTATGCTACCACTTCATTTCATTTTGGTCAAAAACCGTCAACAGAGAAAAAGCATCGTAAATATGCTGATTAAAGTGTCATTGAAAAATATTTCATAATAAATCGGAGGCAATGCACAACAACTACAACAGTGAATAAAAATTTTAACCCCAAGAAAAAAGGAGAACGTTAAACTACTCCAAACTCCAAAAGGCAGGTAGAAACAACAGAAACAAAAACTGAACCTAAATACATAAAACGGGGCAAACCAAAAAAAGAGAAATCTTTTTTGGCCAAAAAATAAAAGCCGTAAGGAGAACATGAGAACAAAGGGATCCTAAAATAACAACGAAAGAGTATTCAACACCGAAAAGCAAAGGAATTTAAAACCCTTAATTTAAGGACAGACATAATTTGAGCAAGCAACCGAAAAAATGGTCCAGGCAAACAATAACTTGCAAGTGACAGCCAAACACAAAAAATGGGACCAACCTGACTAGCAGGTAGAATTCCAAAAACTAAATGACCTGCCATGAAGCAAAAACGAAAAAACCACCCTTATGATGAAACAATGGAGAGATAAGGATCTTTCTTTCCAAAAACTCCAAAAAAGGACTTGCCAGGACGAGTATAAATACCACTCCTTGCTGCTAGCAAAGTATCATTCAATCGTTACATTTTCAACTGAAAACATCTCCCATATTTAAAAACATACTCCATATCAAAATGGCTTGTGTCTACAACAATTCCAGCAGCTTCAACTCAACCTTTGCCAGCAAAAGTCTGGACAAATCCTCTTTGACTCCCGCATCGAGTATGAAGAAACTTCTGAAGACTGTACGCAAAATCATTTTCAATAGCAAAAAAGAAATCCATATGCCTGGCAGTGGTTTGAAAGTAAACAGTACTCCCCTTAAACAAGTTCCTTTGGTCATTCTGGGCTGTATGACCGAAGAGGAGCATCACAATTGGTTAAATGAACAACTGGAAGAATCTTTTCTTAACCAACAACAGGACCTGTAAGAAGTGAATCAACAATACCTTTTTGTGAAAGCTATTTTTGGCGTTTTAACTCTTATCGCAACGATGGAAAGCTTACTTGGGCATTTTTGCGGGATTTCATTTTGGCTGTGAGCTGCATCTTCGAAAAGAACTACAACAGCAACAGAATTGGCAAAAAACCATTGGGGAGGCAGTTGGGGTTTTGCTTCGGAGCAGATAAATTGGGCAGCAGCAACACTGAAATATGTGTTTTTAGACTTAAGAAAGAGCAATGAAATATTTTCAAAAATATTCTTAGCAAACAAAAATAAAAAAAAACTACTTGAGATTGAAATTGTTTGTGTATTAATTTTCTTAGAAAACTTTTTATACCCTACACCACCACTGTGTACCACAGGGCATTATAACTTAGTGCATTTGTTTGTAACACCCAGAAGGAAGAGAGCTAGAACTATTGACACCGATCGACTCAGAATCACTTTCGATTTAGCTATGTCCGCCTGTCTGTCTGCCCATGTAAATTTGTGAACAAAGTACAGGTCTCAATTTTTATCCAATCATCTTTAAATTTGGCACAGATATTTCTTTTTAGCCAAGAGACGAAGCCTAATGAAATTGAAAACAAGTAAAAAGGCGTTAAGTTCGGCCGGCCCGAACTTGGGATACCCACCATCTTATATACCCTCCACCATGGAATGCATTTGTCGAGTTCTTTTCCCGGCATCTCTTCTTAGGCAAAAAAGGATATAAGAAAAGATTTGCTCTGTTATTAGAGCGATATCAAGATATGGTCCGATTTGGACCACAATAAAATTACATGTTGGAGACCTGTGTAAAATGTCAGCCAATTCGAATAAGAATTGCGCCCTTTAGGGGCTCAAGAAGTAAAATAGAGTGACCGATTTATATGGTAGCTGTATCGGGCTATAGAACGATTCAGACCATATTAAACACGTATGTTGATGGTCATGAGAGAATCCGTCGTACAAAATTTCAGGCAAATCGGATAATAATTGCGACCTCTAGAGGCTCAAGAAGTCAAGATCCCAGATCGGTTTATATGACACCTATATCAGGTTATGAACCGATTTGAAACATATTTGGCACACTTGTTGGATATCATAACAAAACATGTCGTGCCAAAATTCATTCAAATCGGATAAAAATTGAGCCCTCTAGATGCTCAAGAAGTCAAGGCCCAAAATCGGTTTATATGACAGCTATATCAGGTTATGAACCGATTTGAACCATTCTTGGCACAGTTGTTGAATATAATGAGAAAACACGTCGTGCAGAATTTCATTCCAATCGGATAAGAATTGCACACTCTAGAGGCTCAAGAAGTCAAGACCCAAGATCGGTTTATATGGCAGCTATATCAGGTTATGGACCGATTTGAACCATACTTGGCACAGTTGTTGCGTATCAAAAGAAAACACGTCGTGCAAAATTCCATTCCAATCGGATATGAATTGCGCACTCTATAGGCTAAAGAAGTCAAGACCCAAGATCGGTTTATATGGCAGCTATATCAGATTATGGACCGATTTGAACCATACTTGACACAGTTATTGGATGTCATAACAAAACACGTCGTGCAAAAATTCATTCAAATCGGATAAGAATTGCGCACTCTAGAGGCTAAAGAAGTCAAGACCCAAGATCGGTTTATATGGCAGCTATATCAGATTATGGACCGATTTGAACCATACTTGACACAGTTATTGGATGTCATAACAAAACACGTCGTGCAAAAATTCATTCAAATCGGATAAGAATTGCGCACTCTAGAGGCTAAAGAAGTCAAGACCCAAGATCGGTTTATATGGCAGCTATATCAGGTTATGGACCGATTTGAACCATACTTGACACAGTTATTGGACGTCATAACAAAACACGTCGTGCAAAAATTCATTCAAATCGGATTAGAATTGCGCACTCTAGAGGCTCAAGAAGTCAAGACCCAAGATCGGCTTATATGGCAGCTATATAAGGTTATGGACCGATTTGAACCATACTTGGCACAGTTGTTGGATATCACAACAAAACTCGTCGTGCAAAATTTCATTCTAATCGGATAATAATTGCGGACTCTAGATGCTCAAGAAGTCAAGACCCAAGGTCGGTTTATATGGCAGCTATAAAATTTCATTCCAATCGGATAAGAATTGCGCACTCTACAGGCTCAAGAAGTCAAGACCCAAGATCGGTTTATATGACAGCTATATCAGGTTATGGACCGATTTGAACTATACTTGGCACAGTTGTTGGATATCATAACAAAACACGTTGTGCGAAATTTCATTCAAATCGGAAGAGAATTGCTCCCTCTAGAGGATCAAGAAGTCAACACCCAAGATCGGTTTATATGACAGCTATATCAAAACATGGACCGATATGGCCCATTTTCAATACCAACCGACCTACACTAATAAGAAGTATTTGTGCAAAATTTCAAGCGGCTAGCTGTACTCCTTCGGAAGTTAGCGTGCTTTCGACAGACAGACGGACGGACGGAGGGACAGACGGACGGACGGACAGACGGACGGACATGGCTAGATCGACATAAAATGTCACGACGATGAAGAATATTAATACTTTATGGGGTCTCAGACTAATATTTCGAGTAGTTACAAACAGAATGACGAAATTAGTATACCCCCATCTTATGGTGGAGGGTATAAAAATAAACCTATCTAAACCATATACAACAAGGATGTCGAAAGGCCTAACATAAGTCACTGTGTCAAATTTCAGTTAAATCGGATTATAAATGCACCTTTTATGGGGCCAAGACTTTAAATCGAGATATCGGTTTATATGGCAGCTATATGAAAATCTTGATCGATCTAGACCAAATTGCAGAAATATATGAAGGGACGTAACTTAACTTTCTGTACCAAATTTCGGCAACATCGGACAATAAATGCGTCTTTTATGGATATAAAACATTAAATGGAGGGATCGGTCTATACGGCAGCTATATCCAAATCTGAACCGATCTGAGTGAAATTGAAGAAGAATGTCGAAGGGCCTAACACAACACACTGTCCCAAATTGCGGAGACATCGGACAATAAATGCGCTTTTTATGGCCCCAAAATCTAAAACAGAGAGATCGGTCTATATGGCCGCTATATCCAAATCTGGACCGATCTGTCCAATAATGCAGAAGTATGTGAAGGGGCTATATGAAAATCTGCACCGATCTGGGCCAAATTGACGAAGGATGTCGAAGGGCCTAACATAACTCACTGTCCCAAATTTTAGCAAAATCGGGTAATAAATCTGGCTTTTATGGGCCTAAGATCCTAAATCGGAGGATCGGCCTATACGGCAGCTATATGCAAATATGAACCGATCTGGGCCAAATTGACGAAGGATATCGAAGGGCCTAACACAAATCACTGTCCCAAATTTCAGTAAAATCGGATAATAAATGTGGCTTTTATTGGCCTAAGACCCTAAATCGGCGGATCGGTCTATATGGGGGCTATATCAAGATATATTCCGATATAGACCATCTTCGAACTTAAACTGCTTATGGATAAAAAAAGAGTCTGTGCAAAGTTTCAGCTCAATATCTCTATTTTTAAAGACTGTAGCGTGATTTCAACAGACAGTCGGACGGACATGTCTTAGATTTTTACGCTGATCAAGAATATATATACTTTATAGGGTCGGAAATTGATATTTCGATGTGTTGCAAACGGAATGACAAAATGAATATACCCCCATCCTTCGGTGGTGGGTATAAAAATCGGCACAGATATGGATATAGCTCCCATATATATGATCGTCCGGTTTGGACTAATACTAATACGAAATTTGGAAGGGGAGGATTTTCTTATGACTCTCAATACTCTAGAGGACATTCTGCAAAAGGTTAAGAGGGGTATTGCAGCTCGCTGTGCCAAATTTCATTGATATAATATGACAAATACTACTTTTATAGGCGAATTACACAATATCGGGAGATCGTATATACAAAGTATATATATTTCGGATCGTCGTACAATTCTAAGACGATTTAACGATGTCCGTGTGTCTATCCGTCCTTCTGTTGTAATCACTCTACAGTCTTCAAAAATTAAGATATTGGGCTGAAATTTGGCACTCACGTGTTTTTTTTTGCTGTACACAGGTTAAATTCTCGAACGGACCAAATCGCACTATATTTGGATGTAGCTGCTATATAGACCGATCTACCGAAAAAGGGTCTGAAGCCCATAAAAGTTTTATTTATTAAGCGATTTCGTTGAAATTTTAAGTAGTGAGTCGTTTTAAGCCTCCCGACTTCCGATCCAAATATGGGGCAGATCAGATTATAAAGATATAACTGCCATTTAGACCAATCTGCCGGTAAAAGGTCTAAAGCCCGTAAAAGCTGCATTTATTACCTGATTTTGCTGACATTTGAAACAGTGAGTTGTTCTAAGCTTCTTAACATCCGACCCACATATGGTTCATATCGGACTATATTGGGATATAGCTGCTATATAGACCGATCTGCCGATAAAGGGTCTACGGCCCCTAAAAGCTGCACTCATTGCCCGATTTCCTTGAAATTTGAAACAGGCAGTTTTTCTAGACATCCAACCCAAATATAGTTGAGATCGGACAATATATAGATATAGCCGCCATATAAACCGATCTGTCGGTTAAGGATCTAAGGCCCATAAAAATAGCATTTATTACCCGATTTCGCTGAAATTTGAAACAGTGAATTGTTTTAAGCCTTCCGACATCCGACCAAAATATGGTTCAGATCGGACTATATTTAGATATAGCTGCCATATTTACCGATCTGCCGGTTAAGGGTCTAAGCCAATAAAAGATTTACTTCTTTCCCTATTTCGCTGAAATTTGAAATAGGGAGTGGTTTTAAGCCTCCCTACATCCGACCTAAATATGAATCAGATCAGAGTGTATATATATAGCTGTCGTATAGACTGATCTTCCACTTAAGGGGCTCAATCCTATAAAAAGCGGATTTATTGTCTGATTTCGCTGAAACTGTTGCTAGAGTATGAGTTTTTGGGACCTGAATAATATATGAGCGACATCAGCTCTTTTTAGATATAATTATGGATATAGTAGCGAAGTTATAATAAATTAGGATGATTATGATATCCTTGGTAGTGAGTATCCAAAGAACGGTACGGCCGAACTTAACGCGTTTTTACTTGTTAAAGACTATAGCGTGATTTCAACAGACTGACGAAAGTTATTTCGTCTTAGGGTTTTACGACGATCAAGAATATATATACTTTATAGAGTCTGAAATGGATATTTCGATGTGTTGCAAACAGAATCATTAAATGAATATACCCCCATCCTTCGGTGGTGGGTCTAAAAATCATTTTGTGTTTGTTTATCGGTTTGTTTCTTTGTTCCGCATAGACTCAAAAACGGCTGATCCAATTAGCTTGAAATGTTCATAGACTGTGGAGGTTGGTCTGGAAGGAAACATAGGCAATTTTTGGATATCGGAAGGGAGCGGACCCTCCTCCTTTCCACCAAAGTAGTAGCCAAAAGTAGGGAGTAGATTACGAATATGGTCGGGAAGAAGGAATAGGCTTCATAATTTGTTGATATCGGAAGGGGGCGCGATCGGAACAATATGGGTTTACCATGGAAGATTTTGGAGAGTAGAATACAAATATGGTATTAACAAGTAACAAGTAAAAGCGTGCTAAGTTCGGCCGGGCCGAATCTTATATAACCTCCACCATGTATCGCATTTGTCGAGTTCTTTTCCGGCATCTCTTCTTAGGCAAAAAAAAAAGGATATAAGAAAAGATTTGCTCTGCAATTAGAGCGATATTAAGATATGGTCCGGTTTGAACCACAATTAAATTATATTTATGTTGGAGACCTGTGTAAAATGTCAGCCAATTCGAATAAGAATTGCGCTCTTTGTGGGCTCAAGAAGTAAAATAGAGATATCGATTTATATGGGAGCTGTATCGGGCTATAGACCGATTCAGACCATAAAAAACACGTATGTTAATGGTCATGAGAGAATCCGTCGTACAAAATTTCAGGCAAATCGGATAATAATTGCGACCTCTGGAGGCTCAAGAAGTCAAGATCCCAGATCGGTTTATATGGCAGCTATATCAGGTTATGAACCGATTTGAACCATACTTGGCACAGTTGTTGGATATAATAACGAAACACGTCGTGCAAAATTTCATTCCAATCGGATAAGAATTGCGCACTCTAGAGGCTCAAGAAGTCAAGACCCCAGATCGGTTTATATGACAGCTATATCAGGTTATGAACCGATTTGAACCATATATAGCACAGTTGTTGGATATTATAACGAAATACTACGTGCCGAAATTCATTCAAATCCGATAAGAATTGCGCACGCTAGAGGCTCAAGAAGTCAAGACCCAAGATCGGTTTATATGGCAGCTATATCAGGTAATGGACCGATTTGTACCATACTTGGCACAGTTGTTGGATATAATAACAAAACACGTCGCGCAAAATTTCATTCCAATCGGATAAGAATTGCGCACTCTAGAGGCTCAAGAAGTCAAGACCCAAGATCGGTTTATATGGCAGCTATATCAGGTTATGAACCGATTTGAACCATACTTGGCACAGTTGTTGCATATCATAACAGAACACGTAGTGCAAAATTTCATCCCAATCGGATAAGAATTGCGCATTCTAGAGGCTCAAGAAGTCAAGACCCAAGATCGGTTTATTTGGCAGCTATATCAAAACATGGACCGATATGGCCCATTTACAATACCAACCGACCTACACTAATAAGAAGTATTTGTGGAAAATTTCAAGCGGCTAGCTTCACTCCTTCGGAAGTTAGCGTGCTTTCGATAGACAGACGGACGGACGGACGGACAGACGGACGGACGGACAGACGGACGGACATGGCTAGATCGACATAAAATTTCACGACGATCAAGAATATATATACTTTATAGGGTCTAAGACGAATATTTCGAGTAGTTACGATCAGAATGACGAAATTAGTATACCCCCCATCTTATGGTGGAGGGTATAAAAAGGCATTAAGTTCGGCCGGGCCGAACTTTGGATACCCACCACCTCGGGTATATATGTCAACCACCTTTCATCAAAATCCGGTGAAAATTGCATACGTTATGTCCCATAGCAGTTATATTGAAATATGTTCCGATTTGGACCAAATACTAACAAGAACAAGTTATTTTTCAATTGTGTATAACAAAATATTGGTCTTTTTAGTAGCTATATCTAAAAATGAACTGATCTGAACCATGTACGACATGGATGTCGAAAAGCCTAATATAAGTCACTGTGTCAAATTTCAGTGAAATCGGATTATACATGCGCCTTTCATGGGGCCAAAACTTTAAATCGAGATATCGGTCTACATGGCAGCTATATCCAAATCTGGACCGATTTTGGTCAAGTTGCAGAAAAATTTCGAAGATCCTAACAGAACGCACTGTCTCAAATTTCGACGAAATCGGACAATAAATGGGCCTTTTATGGGCCCATAACCTTAAATCGAGAGATCGGTATTATGCCAGCTATATTCAAATCTGGACCAATCTGGGCCAAATTGAGGAAGGATGACGAAGAGCCTAACACAAGTCGCTGTCTCAAATTTCAGCGATTTCGGACAATAAATGCGCATTTTATGGCCCCAAAACCTAAAACCGAGAGATTGGTCTATATGGCAGCTATATCCTAATCTGGACCGATCTAGGCCAAATTGACGAAGAATGTTGAAGGGCCTAACACAACTCACTCTTCCAAGTTTCAGCAAAATCGGATAATAAATGTGGCTTTATGGGCGTAAGACCCTATATCGGAGGATCGGTCTATATGGCAGCTATATCCAAATCTGGACCGATCTAGGCCAAATTGACGCAAGATGTCGAAGGGCCTAACAAAACTCACTGTCTCAAATCATAGCAAAATCGGATAATAAATGTGGCTTTTATGGGACTAAATCGGCGGATCGGTCTTTATGGGGGCTATATCAAGATATAGTCTGATATAGCCCATCTTCGAACTTAACCAGCTCACGGACAAAAAACAACCTGTGCAAAGTTTCAGATCAATATCTCTAATTTTATAGACTGTCGTGTGATTTCAACAGACAGACGGACAGACGGACGGACATGTCTCGATCGTCTTAGAGTTTTCCGCTGCGCCTTCTTTAACTTTATATGGAACAAAAGTTTCCTTGGAATATTTAGTTCCGACAATTAAAGAGCTTTTAGTGAAATACCATGCTACGAAAATAGTGTATCGCTTGACTAACAATTTAGCAATATAAGTGCCTTTGTCTGAATCCCATATGATCTTTATTGGTCCACGAATTTAAGTTTAGATGTAAGGTGTACTTCATTCTTAAAATACTTTAATTCAGCCCGCTACTCTCATGATATCTGATTTAGGGGTGTTTTCGGAGGTGAGGTGGTCTCCCAGGCACTTGGCCCTGAAAAAATATCAGCATCGTGCTCTTCTTTCAAAAACCATTTATTTAAACCCCATATTGCCATTGGTTTAAGGGAGTTTACACGATGAGGCGTCCCCCAAAACATGGCCCAAAATAGGTTATCAAATTCGTTTTCTAATCTTAAATACCACATATTGGCATGGTCGAAAATTGTTTACCCCTTGCGGGGTGTTTTGGAGAAGGGGTGATTTCCTACATGATCCTACCTTTGGATATCAAATTCGTATTCTACTCCCAAATACCTTTATTTGAGCCCCATTTTGAGATGGTCACAAAAAAATTGCTGCTTGTGGGGTATTTTGGGAAAGGGGTAGACCCCCAAAAATTGGTCCCGGAAGTGGGTATCAAATCTTGCTCTACCCCCCAATACCTTTCATTTAATCTCTACATTGACATGGTCGGTAAATATCCCCGATTTAGGGGTGTTTTGGGGATTGGATATCAAATTCGTTTTCTAATCTCATTTAAACTCCTTATTGCAAAAGTCAGCAAAACGCCGGTTTGGGGTATTGGCCCTAAAAACTATAAATATTTAGTTCCACTCTCTTTAAGACCCAAATTGTTTTGGTGAGCAAATACGTCCTATTTGGGGTTTGTTATGGTGTTGGGACGTCCGCTAGACAGTTGGCCCCTAATGTTGATATCAGATACATGGTCTACTCCACATACCTTTGATTTGAGCCCCATATTTCCATAGTCGGTAAACATGACCGGCTTGGGGGTATTTTAGGGGATGGGCGGCCACTCAGTAAGTTGGCCTTCAAAATATATATCGGATTCGTGTTCTACTCTAAAAACCCTCTTATTTGAGCCTCATATTGCAATAGTCAGCAAATATTTCCTATGTGGGTGGTGTTGTGGGGGTGGGGTGGCCCCATAGACACTTTTCGCGAATATTGATATCAGATTCGTACTTTTCTCCCAAACACCTTTCTTTTGAGCCCCATATTGCTATGGTCGTAAATTTGTCCCCTTTGGGCGATGTTTTTGGTGAAAGGCGGCCCCCAAACACTTGGTCCCATATTTGGATATCAGATTAGTATTCTACATTCAAATACCTTTTATTTAAGCCCCATATTGCCATGGTTAGAGAAAAGTCCTGCTTGGGGGGTGTATTGGGAAAGGGGAGGACCCCCAGAAACGTGATCCCACATTTGGATATCAGATTCGTATTCTACTCGCAACTACCTTTCATTTGAGTCCCATATTGCCATGGTCAGTAAATATGTCCGATTTAGGGGTGTTTTGGGAGTTGGGGTGGTCCCCCTAGCACTTGGTTCGACAAATGGATAGCCGATACGTTTTCTTATAATAAATATCTTTCATTTGAGTCCCATATTGTCGTGATTGGTCTAAATATATGTTTGGTAGGTTTTAGGGTGGGGCGGCCCCCTTAAGTACCCGATCCGCAATTTGGATACCAAATTTTTATACCCTCCACAATAAGGTGGGGGGTATACTAATTTCGTCATTCTGTTTGTAATTATTCGAAATATTCGTCTGAGACCCCATAACGTATATATATTCTTGATCGTCGCGATATCTTAAGTCGATCTAGCCATGTCCGTCCGTCCGTCCGTTCGTCCGTTGAAAGCACGCTAACATCCGAAGGAGTAAAGCTAGCCGCTTGAAATTTTGCACAAATACTTTTTATTAGTGTAGGTCGGTTGATATTGTAAATGGGCCATATCGGTCCATGTTTTGATATAGCTGCCATATAAACCGATCTTGGGTCTTGACTTCTTGAGCCTCTAGAGTTCGCAATTCTTACCCGATTGGAATGAAATTTCGCACGACGTGTTTTGTTATGATATACAATAACTGTGCCAAATATGGTTCAAATCGGCTCATAACCTGATATAGCTGCCATATAAACCGATCTTGGGTCTCCATATATTCTTGATCGTCGCGACATTTTATGTCGATCTAGCCATGTCCGTCCGTCTGTCTGTCGAAAGCACGCTAACTTCTGAAGGAGTAAAGCTAGCCGCTTGAAATTTTGCACAAATACTTTTTATTAGTGTAGGTCGGTTGGTATTGTAAATGGGCCATATCGGTCCATATTTTGATATAGCTGCCATATAAACCGATCTTGGGTCTTGACTTCTTGAGCCTCTAGAGGGCGCAATTCTCATCCGATTTGACTGAAATTTTGCACATAGTGTTTTAGTATCACTTCTAACAACTGTGCTAAGTATGGTTCAAATCGGTATAGAACCTGGTATAGCTGGCCTCTAGAGTGCGCAATTCTTATTCGATTGGAATGAAATTTTCCACGACGTGTTTTGTTATGATATCCAACAACTGTGCCAAGTATGATTCAAATCGGTTTATAACCTGATATAGCTGCCTTATAAACCGATCTGGGATCTTGTTATAAATAAGATTGATATTCTGTACATCTCATGATGTGCATTGCATACAGAGAATATATGCACCAATTAAGACTCATTACTTGGTGCCACCAAAGTGACCTATTTAAGTAACGAAAAGAAAAGCAAAAAAACAAACACAAAACATTCCTTGTCAATAGTACGTGCTCTTGCCGTTACAGTTTTTAAGAAAATAAAAATAATAGTAAAAACAAATTTCTGGAAAATTTGTCGGCTCTTTTGACAATATTAGAATTATAAACTCACTTTTTGGGTAAATAAAAATGTAGTAAGAAAACCCTACAACTAATTCCAAACAAACACACAGTTTGAAGTTTGAAGAAAACATCCTCAAACAAAACGAGATACAAAAGTGTCACACGTGCGCAATAAAAAGAAGAAAAGATAAACCAAAACCGAAAAATTCGCAGAAATTTTCAAAAAAAAAAAAAAAAAAAAAAACACACATTAAATAACCGACAAAAACATAAAGAGAAGAGACTTTTGTTTTCTCGAAAAAAAAAACACAAGAAAAGTTGGGAGATTGTAAGTAAAACAACATTTCACACACTTAAACTGCATATAAAAACATTTTGAAATTGCCCTGGAAGATTGGGGTGGGTGTTAATGTTTAACACGAACACCTCAAAGGCCTAGTCACAGGCAAGACAATTGCAAAGTCATGAGCCTTGTTGTTTAAAAAGGAGTTTTAAGGCTTCCTCAGAGGATCGTCTAAGGGAATGTCAAAGCAATTGCTTTCGATCTACGTGCCATTCTCACCAGACTTGCTGCTTTTCAACTCTTACAGTACTTAAGAAATATGTCCCTTTGGAATATCTTAAGAACGTATTCCAATTTGCCAAAAAAAAAAGAATGGTTGATGTGTTTTTCTTATCTGGGGGTTTTGCCTGAGAAATTCTTATTGCCAAATGTGTACTCATATGCAATAAAACGTCTCAGTTGTAGGTTATTTCCGCCATATGTGTTTAATATGTCAGCAACATGCCTTTAGTGATACTTCACATTCTCATGGGCTTCCAGAATGCATGACATGCACATGAGGAACGTATGCAGTTTATGACACGGCGCTTGGTATGAATTTTGCTCTATCAAAGTTCAAGTGGTACCAGATTTTATGGATTTTTCAGCGCTCGCTCCTGGTTTTTTCTGTTTTTATTTTGATTTAGGGGTAAGCGTCTTTAATGAGACCAAACAAATGATTATTATGGTCAGTGAATGAACAAAACATATTGCAAGAAGGCCAAGGCGAATAGGAAACAAATGGGAAGACACAGTGGAAGATTATGTCAAGGCGGTTTTTTTATGTTCTTAAATATTAAGCAGTCACTATCTCAAAAACCAAAAAAAAAATTAATAATTGATAATTGATTTTTTAATTGAAAATTGTGAACAATTCAATTGTGATCGTAAAACAAGTAAAAGCGTGATAAGTTTGGCAGGGCCGAATCTTGGCCGGGCCACCACCATGGCTTCTGCTAACAATTTATACAAAATAAATTTAGTTAAATGGCATAAATTTAATTTTCATACAAAACTTCTGTCAAACCAGCAAAAACAAGTAAAAAGGCGTTAAGTTCGGCCGGACCGAACTTTGGATACCCACCACACAAATTCGGTGAAAATTTCATACCTTATACTCATATACCTCATACCGATCTGAACTATATACGACACGGATGTCGAAAAGCCGAACATAAGTCACTGTGTCAAATTTCAGTGAAATCGGATTATAAATGCGCCTTTTATGGGGCCAGGACTTTAAATCGAGATATCGGTCTACATGGCAGCTATATCCAAATCTGGACCGATTTGGGCCAAGTTGCATTAACATGTCGAAAAGCCTAACACAAAGCACTGTCCCAAATTTCGGCGAAATCGGACAATAAATGCCTCTTTTATCGGCTCTAAACCTTAAACCGAGAGATCGGTCTATATTGCAGCTATATGCAAATCTTAACCGATCTGGGCAAAATTGAAGAAGGATGTCGAAGAGCCTAACCAAACTCACTGTGTCAAATTTCAGCGACATCGGACAATAAATGCGTCTTTTATGGCCCCAAAACCTAAAACCTAGTTATCGGTCTATATGGCAGCTATATCCAAATCTGGACCGATCTGTGCGATATTGGGGAAGTATGTCAAGGGGCTTAACTTAACACACTGTTCCAAATTTCGGCGACATCGGACAATAAATGAGCATTTTATTGGCCCAAAACCATAAATCAAGAAATCGGTCTATATGGAAGCTATATCCAAATCTGAACCGATCTGGACCAAATTGAAGAAATATGTCAAAGGGACTAACACAACTCACTGTCCCAAATTTCAGCAAAATCGGATAATGAATGTGACTTTTATGGGCCTTACACCATAAATCGGAGGATCAATCTATATGACAGCTATATCCAAACCTGGACCGATCTGAGCCAAATTAACGAAGGATGTCGATGGGCCTTACATTATTCACTGTCCCGAATTTCATCAAAATCGGATAATAAATGTGGCTTTTGTGGGCCTAAGACCCTTAACCGGAGGATCGGTCTATATGGCAGCTATATCCAAATCTTAACCGATCTGGCCAAAATTGAAGAAGGACGTCGAAGAGCCTTACCAAACTCACTGTCCCAAATTTCAGCCAAATCGGATAATAAATGTGGCTTTTATGGGCCTTAGACCCTAAATCGGAGGATCGGTCTATATGGCAGATATATCCAAATCTGGACCGATCTGAGCCAAATTGACGAAGGATGTCAAATGACCTAACACAACTCACTGCCCCAAATTTCAACAAAATCGGAAAATAAATGTTGCTTTTATGGGTCTAAGACCCTAAATCGGCGAATCGGTCTATATGGGGGCTATATCAAGAAATAGTCCGATATAGCCCATCTTCGAATTTAACCTGCTTATGGACAAAAAAAGAACCTGTGCAAAATTTCAGCTCAATATCTCTATTTTTAAAGACTGTAGCGTGATTTCAACAGACAGACGGACTGACGGACGGACATGTCTCGATCGTCTTAGATTTTTACGCTGATCAAGAATATACATACTTTATAGAGTCGGAAATGGATATTTCGATGTGTTGCAAACGGAATGACAAAATGAATATACCCCCATCCTTCGGTGGTGGGTATAATAAAGCTTCAATAAACCGAGCAAGCATAATCGAGAGATAGGCTTATATGGAAGCTATCATATCATATATCAGGTTATTGACTGATTTGGACCGTTCTTGGCGGTAGTTGGAAGCCGTAACAGAACACCGCACGCAAAATTTCAGCGAAATTTGGAAAAAATTGAGACTTGTAAGGACTTAAGAAAACAAATCGACAGATAGGTTTATATGGCAGCTATATTAAGTTACAGACCGGTTTATATGGGAGCTATATCAATATTTGAACCGAAATGGCCCATTTGCAATCCACACTGACTTACATCAATAGTTAGTATCTGTGCAAAACTTCATGTGGCTGGCTTTTCGCGTTCTACCTCTATTGTGATTTAAACAGACGGACGGAAATAGCTAGATCGACTCAGAATGTCGGATCTGGGTTATATTGAAAACACATGTCGATGGGACTAACGTTGCCCATTGTGATCAAGAGATTCGCGAAAACAATGTGCCTTTTAAAGACCTAAAACCTTGAATCGGGAGATCGGTTTAATGAATAAATATACCTAGGGCCCAATATAACTCGCAATGTGAAATTTCGGCTAAAACGATACAGGTGATAGGTCTATTTGAGGGGTGAAACAAAATTTACTCCGATATAGCCCATCATCAAACGTAACCTGCCAGTAAGGCTGGGCGTATACTAATCTAGTCATTACGTTTGTATTGCACCGTACTTGGCACAGCCATTCGAAGTCACAGTGGAACACGATATACAAAATTTCAGCCGAATCGAAAAGAAAATTGTAAGGGATCAAGAAGACAAATCGGAGATTGGTATATATGGGAGCTATATCAGGCTATAGACTAATTCGGACCGTACTTAACACAGTTGTTGGAAGTCATAAAGGAACACCACATGGAAAATTTCATCTAAATCGGACAAAAATTGCGGCTTGTAAGGACTCAAGAAGTCAAATCGAGAGATCGGTTTATATGGGAGCTATATCTAAATCTGAACCGACATGGCCCATTTGCAATCCCCACAACCTACATTAATATTGAGTATCGTTGCAAAATTTCAAGCGGTAAGCTTACCCGCTATCGTGATTTCGACGCACAGGCATGGCTTGATCGACCCAAAACTTCGAGGCAATCAAAAATATATTGGGTTGCCCAAAAAGTAATTGCGGATTTTTTAAAAGAAAGTAAATGCATTTTTAATGAAACTTAGAATGAACTTTAATCAAATATACTTTTTTTACACTTTTTTTCTAAAGCAAGCTATAAGTAACAGCTAATAACTGACAGAAGAAAGAATGCAATTACAGAGTAACAAGCTGTGAAAAAATTTGTCAATGCCGACGATATGAAAAATCCGCAATTACTTTTTGGGCAACCCAACATAAACTTTGTGGGGTCTTATAATAATATTTCGAGGTGGTGGGTACAACAATTCTATATCTATATAATTGTGCACTCTAGTATCGCTGCACCACCCAAGTGCCGTTGTCTGTTAGCTGCGAAAGCTTTGGCATAAGAAAAGTTCCAGCGTCTCATCGTATTCACCACATGCCCCACACATACTGTTTTATGCCACGCCTTTTCTTCGCTAAGTGCGCTGGTTGTCCTATGTGAGCCGTAATGATACCGAAAGCCCTACTGACCTCCTTCCAACTATCTCGCAGTAATAGTCGTTTTCGTTGCCTACCCCTTTTACTCGGTCTGTGTCGCCGGAAAGGTTTCGTAGTCACTGGTCATCAGGCCAGAACAGCCAATTTGCCTGCCCTTTCATGGCCCGGCATCCAAACGATGCGGATAGTGGCAAACTCAGAGAAGGCATTAGTATCCATCCTACATTCTAAGAGTGTTTACTGTTCTGGCTGGTATGGCCCCTATGGCCAGTTTACTATTTTTAAAATGTATCGGCTTGCAGGATCGTATTAGGGTCTGGCAGTAGGAAATAGATCTCAGACCCTGGGTCCTCAGTATAGACTTTCAAGGCCCGCAACCTCTTCCATTCCATCCAGGTTTCTTATTGTTACCTTGATTATACCCCGATGGTATGACCTGGTCTTATCCTCTATCAATTCTCCCACCACACTAAGTTATTGGGTTGCCCAAAAAGTAATTGCGGATTTTTCATATAGTCGGCGTTGACAAATTTTTCTGTCAGTTATTAGCTGTTAATTTTAGCTTGCTTTAAAAAAATAGTGTAAAAACAAGTAAAAGCGTGCTAAGTTCGACCGGGCCGAATCTTATATACCCTCCACCATGGATCGCATTTGTCGACTTCTTTTCCCGGCATCTCTTCATAGGCAAAAAATGATATAAGAAAAGAGTTGCTCTGTTATTAAAACGATATCAAGATATGGTCCGGTTCGGACCACAAATAAATTATATCTTGGAGACCTGTGTAAAATTTCAGCCAATTCGTATAAGAATTGCGCCCATTGGGGCTCACGAAATAAAATAGAGAGAACGATTTATATGGGATCTGTATCGGGCTATAGACCGATTCAGACCATCATAAACACGTTTGTTGATGGTCATGAGAGGATCCGTCGTACAAAATTTCAGATAATAATTGCGACTTCTAGGGGTCAAGAAGTCAAGATCCCAGATCGGTTTATATGGCAGCTATATCAGGTTATGAACCGATTTGAACCTTATTTGACACAGTTGTTGAAAGTAAAAATAAAATACGTCATGCAAAATTTCAGCCAAATCGGATAGGAATTGCGCCCTCTAGAAGCTCAAGAAGTCAAATCCCCAGATCTGTTTATATGAGAGCTATATCAGCTTATGGACCGATTTCAACCATACTTGACACAGTTGTTGGATATTATAACGAAATACTTGGTGCAAAAATTCATTCAAATCGGATAAGAATTGTGCTCTCTAGAGGCTCAAGAAGTCAAGACCCCAGATCGGTTTATATGGCAGCTATATCAGGTTATGGACCGATTTGAACCATACTTGGCACAGTTGTTGGGTATCATAACAAAACACGTCGTGCGAAATTCCATTCCATTCGGATAAGAAATGCGCCCTCTAGAGGCTCAAGAAGTCAAGACCCAAGATCGGTTTATATGGCAGCTATATCAGGTTATGGACCGATTTGAACCATACTTGGCACACTTGTTGGATATCGTAACAGAACACGTCGTGCAAAATTTCATTCGAATCGGATAAGAATTGCGCACTCTAGAGGCTCAAGAAATCAAGACCCAAGATCGATTTATATGACAGCTATATCAGGTTATGGACCGATTTGAACCATACTTGGCACAGTTGTTGGATATCATAACAAAACACGTCGTGCAAAATTTCATTCTGATCGGATAAGAATTGCGCACTTTAGAGGCTCAAGAAGTCAAGACCCAAGATCGGTTTATATGGCAGCTATATCAGGTTATGGACCGATTTGAACTATACTTGGCACAATTGTTGGATATCATACCAAAACACGTCGTGCAAAATTCCATTCCAATCGGATAAGAATTGCGCACTCTAGAGGCTCAAGAAGTCAAGACCCAAGATCGGTTTATATGGCAGCTATATCAAAACACGGACCGATATGGCCCATTTACAATACCAACCGACCTACACTAATAAGAAGTATTTGTGCAAAATTTCAAGAGGCTAGCTTTGCTCCTTCGGAAGTTAGCGTGCTTTCGACAGACAGACGGACGGACGGACGGACGGACGGACGGACGGACGGACGGACGGACGGACGGACGGACGGACGGACGGACGGACGGACGGACAGACGGACGGACATAGCTAGATCGACATAAAATTTCACGACGATCAAGAATATATATACTTTATGGGGTCTCAGACGAATATTTCGAGTAGTTACAAACAGAATGACGAAATTAGTATACCCCCCATCTTATGGTGGAGGGTATAAAAATACATTTCATTAAAGTTCATTCTAAGTTTTATTAAAAATGCATTTACTTTCTTTTAAAAAATTCGCAATTACTTTTTGGGCAACCAATAAATAGCCGCAGTGCCTACCTCATACTTAATAAAATACGGAAGTATTCCATCAGGTTTGGGCTCCACGAGGCTTGCTTTACCATCAAGACCGTAAAGACGAGTCTGCGATCAACCTCATTGCTCCTAGATTTCGGTGTCTCCGTGTGCCCCCCGTCGTATATTGTGAGATATGTGTTTTCATCAAAAGCCTCAACATGTCCTCCGTTGTCTCCTCTCTTATTCCCATGTATTCCAACAGAGTCTTAGTTCAGGGGCCAAATTACCGCATACGTGATCCAGTGGATTTTCCAATCGAATGAAATTTCATGTCGTATTTCATGAAAAACTTCTCAACCAAGTGGTGTCGCCGTTCAGACCCGGTATAAAAAAGGAGGCCCCTTATCGTTGAGCTTAAACTTATATCGGACTGCACTCATTGATGGAGAGAAGTATTCCCTGTTCCTTAATGGAATGTTCATGGGAAACGATTCAAAGCTCTTTATTTGAATCGATAGTAAGGTCCATATAATTTTTTGTGTGAAGATTATTTAGATTAGATTATGCAAATGATGACCGTGACTGCGCCTCAAATGCTGCACCCGCTTAGTCCAATTTTGGCATACCCTTTCCAACATTTCGGTCGGTGTCTCACGAATAGATGCTTCAATGTTGTCTCCAAATGCGTCAATTGAAGTGGGCTTATCTGTAAACATGAGCTTTTACATGGCCCCACAAATTGATCGGTGCTGAACGTGAAATTAAATGTTCAGCGAACTCTCCTCGCGTAGCAGCGTGCAGTGTGGCAAGTGGTACCGTCATGTTGAACCCACATGTCATGCAAGTCAAGCTCTTGTATTTTGGACAAAAAGAAAGTTGGATATAATCTCACAACAGCTCTCATAACTCGCAGTGACGTAGCAATTCGCATCAACTTTGAAGAAGTATGGTCCAATGTTGCCACCAGCCCATAAACCTCACCAAACTGTGACTTTTTCCGGATGCATTGGTAGCTCTTACAATGCTTCTGGCTGATCTTCACACAAAAATCGACAATAAAGCGTAACAAAAAATTCCAGTGCAAGTCTATTTGGTTGCCATGAAGTGGTAATGCCATATGCCAACCTGTCAAAACAATACGAGGAAAAAGTGCATATGTGTAAAATTTATAAATAAACTTGGCAAAACTTGTCTGGTCATAGCAGTCTAATAAAATTTATTGAGATTTGTGTACGCAATACTTTTAATATATGGTTTTAATTTTATTTGACAATTCACAATAGAGTGTTTACATTTATTTGTGAAAAACATATCGTGGCAATCCTGACAACAGATGTTCTATTGGGTTGCCCAAAAAGTAATTGCGGATTTTTCATATAGTCGGCGTTGACAAATTTTTTCACAGCTTGTGACTCTGTAACTGCATTCTTTCTTCTGTCAGCTATCAGCTGTTACTTTTAGCTTGCTTTAGAAAAAAATTGTAAAAAAGTATATTTGATTAAAGTTCATTCTAAGTTTTATTAAAAATGCATTGACTTTCTTTTAAAAAATCCGCAATTACTTTTTGGGCAACCCAATACATAAGCCTGCACCATTTTCATGCAAATTTCATTGTAAAAAACTAATATAAAATACAGCTATTTTTTCATTCGACCGTTATCGTGATTGCTTTACTATGGTGGTGGGTATAAAAAGTCTACGTTTCGATAAAATACAGCTAACAGAATGAGGGGCCTTGTTTTGAACCAGTTCAATTTAACATATTTTAAACTCTAATGATGATTTAAATAGATTAGGGATTTTAGATTTGTTTTTCTACGACTGAGACTAACAGATTTACAATTGACATTTTGTTTCTATTAACTATTCAATAAGAATTTTTCCCTCGATTACCAAAAATCTTACACTGTGCCACATATGTTCGCATGAGTGTGCCAAAGACACAATAAATGTGGTTATGACAAACAAATCTGCCACATATGTCAGACACACTGTCGTCATCATGGGTGAACTTCCTATTGAAAATTTCTTACAGAGAAGAGAAGTTTTCGAAAACAAATTGACAATCAGAAAATTTTAAAAGACGTTATGTCTATGTCCAGGAAAAAGGGAAATTTTTATCATTGA
This sequence comes from Stomoxys calcitrans, assembly GCF_963082655.1. Classification (NCBI taxonomy): domain Eukaryota; kingdom Metazoa; phylum Arthropoda; class Insecta; order Diptera; family Muscidae; genus Stomoxys; species Stomoxys calcitrans. The sequence continues at coordinate 41,993,350 of NC_081552.1, forward strand.
ACCCCAAAGCGCTTTCCTATCACTTAGGCCAACATAAGCATAACACATGATTACCATACAATTTTGATACGGTATATGTTATCATTTTAGGACAAACCGGGGTTGGCAGCATGCATGGATAACACTTAAATAATTTTTCAAGGGAATTTTTCTCAACAATCGTTTTAAGCCCACAAGGATATCTTTTAGCATAATACTTTGAATTTCCTTTGCTTTGCCGCCTTAGTTCTTGCGAATTTTGAAATGGTTTTCTTCCGCCTCTCCTGGGTGTGTATTTACAAAATATTTTGGGTTCTGCTATCATTTGTCACATCCCAAAAAAACATGGTATGTTTCAAATAACACCTCAATTTTGTCTTCACGCAGTGAAACCTTGTCTACACGACACATTGAGGAGCGAATGTTCATTGAGGGTTTTGATTTAAAATATTTCGGGGAAAATTTTCGGCAACTCTTTTGATAAACCAAGTCCAAAGGATTTTTTAGTTTCATTGAAGTTATATGTATAGCGGCATTTACTACGTGACTCAAGTGCCGATGCCGAGTGTATAATACCCTGCACCTACCCCATAAGTACCAATTGGGACCTATATCTAATTCTGAACCAATGTTTATGGACCTTAGCGGAGGTTTTCTGATGGATTATAGTATCCGTATCAAATTTCGAGCAAATATGTTCAAATTGTAATAACTACGGCTCTATAGGTGCCAATAGGGCGATGTATATGGAAGCTAACAAGTAAAAAGGCGTTAAGTTCGGCCGGGCCGAACTTTGGATACCCACCACCTCGGGTATATATATAAACCACCTTTCGTCAAATCCGGGGAAATATGTATACCTTATGACCCCTAGCAGCTATATAGAAATATGTTCCAATTTGGACCAAATACTAATAAGTACAAGTCATTGTTCAACTGGGTAAAACAAAATTTTGTTCTTTTTAGTAGCTATATCTAAAAATCAACCGCTCTGAGCCATAAACGACACGGACGTCGAAAAGGCTAGCATACGTCACTGTGTCAAATTTCAGTGAAATCGGATTATAAAAGCGCCTTTTATTGGGCCAAGGCTTTTCATCGAGATATGGGTCTATATGGCAGCTATAGTCAAATCTGGACCGATTTCGATTAAGTTGCAAATACATGTCGAAGAGCCTAACACAACTCACTGTCCCAAATTTCGGCGAGTTCGGACAATAAATGCGCTTTTATGGCCCCAAAACCATAAATCAAGAGATCGGTCTATATTGCAGCTATATCCAAATCTGGACCTATAAGAGCCAAATTGAAAAATAATATCGAAAGTTTTATCACAACTCACTGTCCCAAATTTCGGCGACATCGGATAATAAATGCGCATTTTATGGGCTCAAAACCTTAAATCGAGAGATCGGTCTATATGGCAGCTATATCTAAATCTGAACCGATCTGAACCAAATTGACAAAGGATGTCGAAGGTCCTAAGTCAACTCACTATATCCAAAACTGGACCGATCTGGGCCAAATTGGCGAAGGATTTCGAAGGACGTAAGACAACTCACTGTCCCAAATTTCAGCAAAATCGGATAATAAATGTAGCTTTTATGGGTCTAAGACCCTAAATCGGAGGATCGGTCTATATGGCAGCTTATCCAAAACTGGACCGATCTGGGCCAAATTGACGAAGGATGACGAAGGGCCTAAGACAACTCACTGTCCCAAATTTCAGCAAAATCGGATAATAAATATGGCTTTTATGGGTCTTAGACCGTAAATCGGAGGATCGGTCTATATGGCAGCTATATCCAAAATTGAACCGATCTGGGCCAAATTGACGAAGGATATCGAAGGGCCTAACACAACTCACTGCCCCAAATTTCACCAAAATCGGATAATAAATGTGGCTTTTATGGGCCTAAGAACGTAAATCGGCGGATCGGTCTATATGGGGGCTATATCAAGATATAGTCCGATATAGCCCATCTTCGAACTTAACCTGCTTATGGACAAAAAAAGAATCTGTGCAAAGTTTCAGCTGAATATCTCAATTTTTGAAGACTGTAGCGCGATTTCAACAGACAGACGGGCGGACATGTCTAGATCGTCTTAGATTTTTACGCTGATCTAGAATATATATACTTTATAGGGTCGGAAATGGATATTTCGATGTGTTGCAAACGGAATGACAAAATGAATATACCCCCATCCTTCGGTGGTGGGTATAAAAATCAATCTGAACCGATTTTTATAAAATTTAACAAAAACTTTAACAGTTATAAAATAACCATATATGTCAATAGGTTGGAGAGTGACAACATTGTTGCAAATTACCCAAAATCGGACGAGCTGCCTGGAGCCTGGGACGTAGTCACGGGAGAGGTGGGGAGGTTATCGGGTCCAGCCCCTCCCTAAAGTTGTTTTGTCTACAGAAAAAAATTTAAATTAAATTTGTTCTTAACACAAAATTTCCGTAAAATTTTCTTCAATGACAAAATTACCTGTTTATAATGTTATATACAATAGACGAAATTTTGCTCAGGCCAGGGCCGCCTCTAAATTATTTTTCGTCAGGAAAAAATTGCAACGTAAATCTTCCTAAAAACCACAATTAAATTAATTTTTTTCTAAACGAATTTCAAAAGGCAACGAACATTTCAGCATAACATTCTCTAACGAATGTTAAATATTAAAAAAAAAATTATTTTGACCAATTTTTACGAAGAACCATCTACATTCTGCTTAAATGATGTCTTCGAATTTAATTAAATTCGATCGATGAAATTCGCTTTTGATGGAAAATATGTCCTATAAAAATTACATCCAACTATTGTCATACATGCTTATAATGTCCATCATGTCTTTATAAGTCCTAAAGTGTTCCTACTTTATTGGAGATATAATAAGAAAAGGTTATAGAACTAAAAATCAGAAACATGAAGAGATTTCTTCGTTATTGCAGTTGTAAACTTTTTTCTTTCTTTGCCAACTAATTGTTGTCAAATGACCTAGCGGCTAACGTATGTGTAATATAAAATTTGCTCTCATAGATTAAAGTCAGCTGTCTAATATTGCAAATGCAAATTTTGCCCATGAACATTCCACTAAGGAACAGGGGCAAACTTCTTACATATCAATGAGTGCAGTCCGATTCAAGTTTTAAGCTCAATGATAAGGGGCCTCTTTTTTATAGCCGAGTCCGAACGGCGTGCCGCAGTGCGACACCTCTTTGGAGAGAAGTTTTACATGGCATTGTACCTCACAAATGTTGCCAGCATTAGGAGGAGAAACCACCGCTGAAATTTTTTGCTGATGGTCTCGCCTGGATTCGAACCCAGGCGTTCAGCGTCATAGGCGGACATGCTAACCTCTGCGCTACGGTGGCCTTCATAAGGGTATTCCTGTTATTTATGATAAAATTTTAATAAAAATGTAATGTTATCAGTGATATTTTTGTAGTTTTTCAAAACAGTAATCGTGAAAAATATGGGCATTTCACTGTGAAACACATACTTAATACCTATCTTTTTGTAAACATGCAATATGACTCGCCGAATTTCATTAAAGATTTTCGTACATAACACATAAAGAAATCATTATTCGCAAAATCTTTTCAAACAAATTTTTCTTGGAAGAAAGTCAAAGAAAATCTTAAAATGTTTCAAATAATATTTCACTGTGCTCATATCAACGGTCAATGCCAACAGAACTATTTTCTGCTAGAATTTTCGTCCCTTAATCACTATGAGCTCCATATCAATTGCCTTAAATACTGTATTGTGAATTATGGAATTCCAAGAAAAAAAAACGAAATGGTTTTATTTTAAAATATAAATTCATCTGGGTGACCATTTCGTGGTTTTAAATCGCTGTTTCCAAGTCCCTAAAATTTTTTATTTCATTACTGATGTAATTCAAATTATTTATAATTAGGTTAGGTTAGGTTGAAAAGAGGTTGCAGATATTAATCCGCCCCATGCCACTATGGCCATACACCTAAGCCAGTAATCGGCTTGTTGTGCGCTCTTAAAACTATAAAGTAACCTCTAACAAGTAAAAAGGCGTTAAGTTCGGCCGGGCCGAACTTTGGATACCCACCACCTCGAGTATATATGTAAACCACCTTTCATCAAAATTCGGTGAAAATTTCATACCTTATGTCCCATATCAGTTATATCCAAATATGTTTCGATTTGGACCAAATACTAATAAGTACATTAGCTATATGTAAAAATAAACCGATCTGAACTATATACGACACGGATGTCGAAAAGCCTAACATAAGTCACTGTGTCTAATTTCAGTGAAATCGGATTATAAATGCGCCTTTTATGGGGCCAAGACTTTAAATCGAGATATCGGTCTATATGGCAGCTATATCCAAATCTGGACCGATTTGGGCCAAGTTGCATAAAAATGTCAAAGAGCCTAACACAAAACACTGTCCCAAATTTCAGCGAAATCGGACAATAAATGTTTCTTTTATGGGCCCAAAACCTTAAATCGACAGATCGGTCTATGTGGCAGCTATATTCAAATCTAAACCGATCTGGGCAAAATTAAGGAAGGACGTCGAAGAGCCTAACCAAACTCACTGTCTCAAATTTCAGCGACATCGGACAATAAATGCGTCTTTTATGGACCCAAAACCTAAAACCTAGATATCGGTCTATATGGCAGCTATATCCAAATCTGGACCGATCTGTGCGATATTGCAAAAGTATGTTAAGGAGCTTAGTTGAACTCACTGTCCCAAATTTCGGCGACATCGGACAATAAAAGAGCATTTTATGGGCCCAAAACCCTAAATCAAGAAATCGGTCTATATGACAGCTATATCCAAAACTAAACCGATCTGAACCAAATTGAAGAAAGATGTCGAAGTGCCTAACACAACTCACTGTTCCAAATTTTAGCAACATCGGACAATAAATGTGCCTTTTATGGGCCTAACACCATAAATCGGAGGATCGGTCTATATGGCAGCTATATCCAAATCTGTACCGATCTGGGCCAAATTAACGATGAATGTCGGTGGGCCTTACACAACTCACTGTCCCAAATTTCAGCGAAATCGGATAAAAAATGTGGCCTTTATGTGCCCAAGACCCTAAATCGGGGGATCGGTCTGTATGGCAGCTATATCCAAATCTGGGCCGATCTGAGCCAAATTGACGAAGGATGTCGAAGTGCCTAACGCAACTCACTGTTTCAAATTTTAGCTAAATCGGATAAAAAATGTGGCTTTTATGGGCGTAAGACCCTAAATCGGCGGATCGGTCTATATGGGGGCTATACCAAGATATAGTCCGATATAGCCCATCTTCGAACTTAACCTGCTTATGGACAAAAAAAGAACCTGTGCAAAATTTCAGCTCAATATCTCTATTTTTAAACACTGTAGCATGATTTCAACAGACAGACGGACAGACGGACGGACATGTCTAGATCGTCTTAGATTTTTACGCTGATCAAGAATATATATACTTTATAGGGTTGGAAATGGATATTTCGATGTGTTGCAAACGGAATGACAAAATGAATGTACCCCCATCCTTCGGTGGTGGGTATAAAAAAGTATATTTGATTAAAGTTCATTCTAAGTTTTATTAAAAATTCTCAATGCTACAGTTATGGGCCCTTATGGCATCACACTAGTTTAATAGAAGGCACAGCAGGTTATCATTAAAACAAGTAAAAGCGTGCTTAGTTCGGCCGCGCCGAATCTTATATACCCTCCACCATGGATCGCATTTGTCGAGTTCTTTTCCCGGCATCTCTTCTTAGGCAAAAAAAGGATATAAGAAAAGATTTGCTCTGCTATTAGAGCGATATCAAGATATGGTCCGGTTTGGACCACAATTAAATTATATGTTGGAGCCCTGTGTAAAATGTCAGCCAATTCGAATAAGAATTGCGCTCTTTGGGGGCTTAAGAAGTAAAATAGAGAGATCGATTTATATGGGAGCTATATCGTGCTATATACCGATTCAGACCATAATAAACACGTATGTTAATGGTCATGAGAGAATCCGTCGTACAAAATTTCAGGCAAATCGGATAATAATTGCGACCTCTAGAGGCTCAAGAAGTCAAGATCCCAGATCGGTTTATATGCCAGCTATATCAGGTTATGAACCGATTTGAACCATATTTGGCACAGTTGTTGGGTATCATAACAAAACACGTCGTGCGAAATTTCATTCCAATCGGATAAGAATTGCGCACTCTAGAGGCTCAAGATGTCAAGACCCAAGATAGGTTTATATGGCAGCTATATCAGGTTATGGACCGATTTCAACCATACTTGGCACAGTTGTTGGGTATCATAACAAAACACGTCGTGCAAAATTTCATTCTGATCGGATAAGAATTGCGCACTCTAGAGGCTCAAGAAGTCAAGACCCAAGATCGATTTATATGGCAGCTATATCAGGTTATAAACCGATTTGAACCATACTTGGCACAGTTATTGGATATCATAACAAAACACGTCGTCCCAAAATTTATTCAAATCGGATAAGAATTGCGCCCTCTAGAGGCTCAAGAATTCAAGACCCAAGATCGGTTTATATGGCAGCTATATCAAAACATGGACCGATATGGCCCATTTACAATATCAACCGACCTACACTACTAAGAAGTATTTGTGCAAAATTTCAAGGGGCTAGCTTTACTCCTTCGGATGTTAGCGTGCTTTCAACAGACAGACGGACGGACGGACGGACAGACGGACGGACATGGCTAGATCGGCATAAAATTTCACGACGATCAAGAATATATATACTTTACGGGGTCTCAGACGAATATTTCGAGTAGTTACAATCAGAATGACGAAATTAGTATACCCCCCATCTTACGGTGAAGGGTATAAAAATTTTGCGCCAAAAATATGTCCTTCATCATCCCAAACGTCCTTTGGCCTTTAATTATTTGCAAAACATTAACACCACAATTAACAAAATGTTTATGTTAATGGCATTTTGATTAACCATAAAAGTGGTCAGAATTCAAATCAAAGACAAAAATTCAAGGCCTTTTTCCGTATCTAAAAGAAAAACAAAAGCAAGGCAAATCAAATCACTTGTTCTGCTAAGGAAATGAACAAGTCCTTGTAGCTAAAGAAGGGGACAAATTTGGTATAAAAAGAAAACCTAAGAAGAAGACGGAATTAAGGAAAACAAAGGTTGAAGCATCCTAAATTTTCTTTACGCAAATTAAAAATTTCCAGCAAGAGTTTTTCTTTCCCTCCCCCTTTAGGTTTCTAGATTTTTTCCTCTTGTAGGTTGAAAAAAGACAGCATATGGTTAACAAGGGTCTAACACTTTCTAACGATCTCCTTGACGAGATAAGTTTTTCGTTATTAATTGTGAAGCAATTTTTAACGGTCCCCATAAAAGGGAAATGCAAAAATTGCCTAAAGACCAACAAAGGAGTAGTAAATTGTAGATTGTGTTTTGTTATTGTTCTAGGCTTAAGTGTGACCCTTGCTCAACCCAAAAAAAAAAAAAGGAATTTGATCCTTTCTAAAAACAATAAAATTGAACAATTTTCAAATATTTTTCCCAAGCATTCCCACGGTTTTGGGATTTTACCCAAATCACAGGTAGCGGGGGGAACAGAGACACCATCAAACCTTTAGAAGACTAAAAGAGGAAAATCCAACAGAGTGCACGTGCAAGGTTGAAAAAGACACAACAGCTACCAGCTTAGCCTACAGAACACACACACACAGTTAAGAGCCACAGAATTTTCTTTTAATTGTGAAACGAGACAACATTGAAAAAGTCACCTGCCCAGAACCAAGCTGTGATTGGCTGTTCAAACAAGGGTGGTTGGTCTACAAACAGTATAAAAACTCGACCAGAGTTAGCACCAGACATCAATCTCTTGTTAGTTCTTCAGCAAACAACCTCGTGTAAATCTTTAACATTTTTAAAACAATTCTCCAACATGGCCTACGAAATTTTGGTAGACACTTCCAGTGCTATTCCCCTGCCTGCCAACAAACCCCAATACACTCCAGCAATGATTTTGAAGAAGGCCTTGCGGTCGGTGCGTCATCTCTTCAAGAAGTCCATTAAACATCAGCGTTTTCTCAATGAAACCATTGCTGCCTTTGATCTTGACGACTATGCCAGTGAAGAAGAAATGGAAAATCATGAAAATGAGATGAAGGAAGCTGAACTATATAGTCATTGAAAATGAGAGACTTTTCTTCCAGGCAAGTCCATGATATAAAGCATACGACAATCGTTTCTGCAAGGAAATGTAATGCAGCTCCCCTTTTAATGGTTTGGAACTCCGCCCCTCTACGATAAGGCTGGGCAAAAGCCGCCGCACAGTGAAAAAGGACAAAGAATGTCCTACTGATTAGAAATAAATGTGGCTGAAGAAGAACTGCTATTATACCTTTATGAAAATATTTTACGATATTTTCTAAACCAATAAATAAAACGAAAACATTTTTAAAAAGTTAATTTGTTTTAATATAAATGATAGGAAAATCTTTTGTTCAAACAAGTAAACAGGCGTTGAGTTCGGCCGGGCCGAACTTTGGATACCCACCACCTCGGGTATATATGTAAACCACCTTTCATAAAAATTCGGTGAAAATTTCATACCTTATGCCCCATATCAGTTATATCTAAATATGTTCCGATTTGGACCACATACTAATAATTACACTAGCTATATCTAAAAATAAACCGATCTAAACTATATACGACACCGATGTCGAAAACCCTAACATAAATCACAGTGTCAAATTTCAGTGAAATCGGATTATAAATGCGCCTTTTATGGGGCCAAGACTTTAAATCGAGATATCGGTCTACATGTCAGCTATATCCAAATCTGGACCGATTTGGGCCAAGTTTCATAAAAATGTCGAAGAGCCTAACACAACTCACTGTCCCAAATTTCGGCGACATCGGACATTAAATGAGCATTTTATGGGCCTAAAACCATAAATCAAGAAATCGGTCTATATGGCAGCTATACTCAAATCTGGACCGATCTGGGCAAAATTGAAAAAGCACGTCGAAGAGCCTAACCAAACTCACTGTCTCAAATTTCAGCGACATCGGACAATAAATGCGTCTTTTATGGCCCCAAAACCTAAAACCTAGATATCGGTCTATATGGCAGCTATATCCAAATCTGGACCGATCTGTGCGATATTGCAGAAGCATGTCAAGGGGCTTAACTTAACTCACTGTTCCAAATTTCGGCAACATCGGACAATAAATGAGAATTTTATGGGCCCAAAACTATAAATCAAGAAATCGGTCTATATGACAGCTATATCCAAATCTGATCCGATCTGGACCAAATTAACGAAGGATGTCGAAGTGCCTAACACATCTCACTGTTCCAAATTTCAGCAAAATCGGACTATAAATGTGTCTTTTATGGGCCTTACACCATAAATTGGAGGATCGGTCTATATGGCAGCTATATCCAAATCTAGACCGATCTGAGCCAAATTATCGAAGGATGTCGAAGGGGCAAAGGCAACTCACTGTCCCGAATTTCATCAAAATCGGATAATAAATGTGGCTTTTGTGGGCCTAAGACCCCAAATCGGAGGATCGGTCTATATGGCAGCTATATCCAAATCTGAACCGATCTGAGCCAAATCGACGAAGGATGTCGAAGGGCTTAGCACAACTCACTGCCTCAAATTTCAGTAAAATCGGATAATAAATGTGGCTTTTATGGGCCTAAGACCCTAAATCGGCATATCGGTCTATATGGGGGCTATATCAAGATATAGTCCGATCTGGCCCATCTTCGAACTTAACCTGCTTATGGACAAAAAAAGAATCTGTGCAAAATTTCAGCTCAATATCTCTATTTGTAAAGACTGTAGCGTGATTTCAACAGACAGACGGACAGACGGACGGACATGTCTAGATCGTCTTAGATTTTTACGCTGATCAAGAATATATATACTTTATAGGGTCGGAAATGGATATTTCGATGTGTTGCAAACGGAATGACAAAATGAATATACCCCCATCCTTCGTGGTGGGTATAAAAACTAGAAAATATTTGAACAAAATTTTCATTTTTTTTAAATGAAGAAGAAAAAGCGTGCAAAGTTCGGCCGGGTCGAACCTGGGGAACCCACCACCATGGATTGCACTTGTCGAGTTCTTTTCCGGGTATCTCTTTTTAGACAAACATATGATAAAAGGAAAGCATTGCTATGATATTAGAGCTATAATATCAAGTTATCGTCCGATTCGAACATTTATAGAACTAAATGTTGGAGTAGAAGTCGTTGTGTAAAATTTCAGCCAATTCGAATAAAATTGCCCCCTTTAGGGGCTCAAGAAGTAAAATAGGGAGAACGGTTTATATGGGAGCTGTATCATGCTGTAGACCGATTCAGACCATCATTAACACGTATGTTGAAGTTCATTGTACAAAATTTCAGCCATATCAGATAATAAATGCGACCTCTAGATCCTGAAGAAGTCAAGATCCCAGAACGGTTTATATGGCAGCTATATGAGGTTGTGAACCGATTTGAACTGTACTCAGCATAATTGTTGGAAGTCATAACAAAACGGCTCATGCAAAATTTCAGCCAAATTGAATTAGAATTGCGCCCTATAGAGTCTGGAGAAGTCAAGACCCCAGATCGGTTTATATGGCAGCTATATGAGGTTGTGAACCGATTTGAACTGTACTCAGCATAATTGTTGGAAGTCATAACAAAACAGCTCATGCAAAATTTCAGCCAAATTGAATTAGAATTGCGCCCTATAGAGTCTGGAGAAGTCAAGACCCCAGATCGGTTTATATGGCAGCTATATCAGGTTATGAACCGATTCGAACTACACTTAACACAGTTGTTGGAAATCATAACAAAACACCTCGTGCAAAATGTTGGAGTAGAAGTCGTTGTATAAGAATTGCGCCCTCTAGTGACTCAAGAAGTCAAGATCCAAGATCGGGTTATAGGACAGCTATATCAAAACATGGACCGATATGGCCCATTTACAATACCAACTGACCTACACTGATAAGAAGTATATGTGCAACATTTCAAGCGGCTAGCATTACTCGTTCGGAAGTTAGCGTGCTTTCGACATACAGACGGACGGACAAGGCTAGATCGACATAAAATGACATGACGATCAAGTATATATATACTTTATCGGGTCTCAGAGGAATATTTCTAGCAGTTACAAACTGAATGACGAAATTAGTATACTCCCATCCTATGGTGGAGGGTATAAAAATAAACAAGTGAAAGCGTGCTAAGTTCGGCCCGGCCTAATATTGGGAACTCACCACCATGGATTCTGTTAAAAATTTATACAAAATCAATTTAGTTGAAGGTCATACATTTATTTTACATACCAAACTTCTGTGAAACCAGCAAAATTTAGAGCTTTTAGGAACCGAACAATGATGATCGAGAGACCGGTTTACATGAGAGCTATATCAGGTTATACACTGATTTGGACAGTACTTGGCACAGTTGTTGGAAGTCATAACAGAATATTACTTGTAAAATTGCGGTTCGAGAGGCTCAAGAAGTTATATGAAGAGATCGGTTTATATGTGAGCTATATCAGGTTATAGAATGATTTTGACAATACTTAACACAGATGTTCCAAATTTCAGCCAAATCGGATGAAAAATGAGACTTCCAAGGGCTCAAGAAATCAAATCGGGAGATCATTGATTTATATGGAAGTTATATCAGGTTAAAGACCGATTTGAACCTTACCTAAAACACACAATCAAAATTTCAGCCAAATCGGACAATAATTGCGGCTTCCAGGGGCTCAAGAATTCATATCGGGAGATCGGTTTATATGGGAGCTATATCAGTTGTGGGAAGTCATAAGGAAACATTACTTGCCAAATTTCAGCCAAATCGGACAAAAATTGCGTCTTCTAGGGTCTTAAGAAATCAAATCGTTAAATCGGTTTATATGGGAGCTATAGCAGGTTATAGGCTGATTTGGACTACATTTAGCATAGTTGTTGAAAATCATAACAGAACACTGCGTTTCAGCCAAATCGGACGAAAATTCCGGCTTCCATACGCTCAAGAAGTCAAATTGGTGCTCCTCTCTCAAATACTATTTATATAAACCCCATATTGCCATTGGTTTAAGGGAGTTTACACGATGAGGCGTTCCTCAAACAAATGACCCCAAAATAGGTTATCAAATTAGTTTTCTTATCTCAAATACATTACGTTTGAGACACATATTGGCATGGCCAAAAATTTTTACCCTTTGGGGGGTTTTTTGAGGAAGTGGTGATGCCCTAAATACATGGTCCTACATTTGGATATCAAATTCGTATTTAACTCCCAAATACCTTTATTTGAGCCCCATACTGCGACGGCCAGCAAAAAATTGTTGTTTGTGGGGTATTTTGGGAAATGGGTAGACCCTCAGAAAATTGGTCGCGAAAGTGGGTACAATTCTTGCTCTACCTCCAATACATCTCATTTAAGCTCCACATTGACATGGTCGATAAATATGCCCGATTTAGGGGTGTTTTTGGGGATTGGGCTGATCCCCCAAACACTAAGGCCTGAAAATATATCGGCAACGTCATATATCTATTGGATTGCCCAAAAAGTAATTGCGGATTTTTCATATAGTCGGCGTTGACAAATTTTTTCACAGCTTGTAACACTGTAATTGCATTCTTTCTTCTGTCAGTTATCAGCTGTTACTTATAGCTTGCTTTAGAAAAAAAGTGTAAAAAAAGTATATTTGATTAAAGTTCATTCTAAGTTTTATTAAAAATGCATTTACTTTCTTTTAAAAAAACCGCAATTACTTTTTGGGCAACCCAATATATATCATTTATTTGAACCCCATATTGCCATTGGCCTCAAAATTGGATATTAAATTAATTTTCTAATCTCATCTAAACTCCTTATTGCAAAAGTCAGCAAATATGTCGGGTTTGGGGTATTGGCCCTAAAAACTATAAATATTTAGTTCCACTCTCTTTAAGAATCAAATTGTCTTTGTGAGCAAATACGTCCTATTTGGAGGTTGTTATGGTGGTGGGACATCCCCTAGATAGTTGGTCCCTAATGTTAATATCAGATACGTGGTCTACTCCCACATACCTTTAGTTTGAGCCCCATATTTCCATAATCGGCAAACATTACCGGCTTGGGGGTGTTTTGGGCGATGGGTGGCCACTCAGTGAGTTGGCCTTCAATATATATATTGGATTCGTGTTCTACTCTAAAAATCCTCTAATTTGAGCCTCATATTGCAATAGTCAGAAAATACTTTCTACTTGGGTGGTGGGGGTGGCGTGGCCCCATGGCCTCCTTTTCAGAATATTAATATCGGTTTCATGCTTTACTCCCAAAGACCTTTCATTTGAGCCCCATAATGCTATAGTAGTAAATTTGTCCCCTTTGGGGGATGTTTTTGGGGAGTGGCGCCCCCCAAACACTTGGTCCCATATTTGGATATCAGATTCGTATTCTACACTCAAATACCTTTTATTTAAGCCCCATATTCCCATGGTCAGTAAATAAATCCTGTTTGGGGAGTGTTTTGGGGAAAGGGGGGGCCCCCAGAAACGTGGTCCTACATTTGGATATCAGAGTCGTATTCTACTCGCAAATACCTTTCATTTGAGTCCCATATTGCCATGGTCAGTAAATATGTCCGATTTAGGGGTATTTTGGGGGTTGGGGTGGTCCCCCTAGCACTTGGGCCGAAAATTGGATATCAGATACGTTTTCTCATCCTAAATACCTTTCATTTGAGACCCATATTGTCGTGATTGGTCTTAATATATGTTTGGTAGGTTTTAGGGTGGGGTGGCCCCCCCTAGGTACCCCATCCGAAATTTGGATACCAAATTTTTATACCCTCCACCATAAGATGGGGGGTATACTAATTTCGTCATTGTGATTGTAACTACTCGAAATATTCGTCTGAGACCCTATAAAGTATATATATTCTTGATCGTCGTGAAATTTTATGTCGATCTAGCCATGTCCGTCCGTCCGTCCGTCCGTCCGTCCGTCCGTCCGTCCGTCCGTCCGTCCGTCCGTCCGTCTGTCTGTTGAAAGCACGCTAACTTCCGAAGGAGTAAAGCTAGCCGCTTGAAATTTTGCACAAATACTTCTTATTAGCGTAGGTCGGTTGGTATTGTAAATGGGTCATATCGGTCCATGTTTTGATATAGCTGCCATACAAACCGATCTTGGGTCTTGACTTCTTGAGCCTCTAGAGTGCGCAATTCTTATCCGATTGGGATGAAATTTTGCACGACGTGTTTTGTTATGATATCCAATAACTGTGCCGAGTATGGTTCAAATCGGTTTATAACCTGATATAGCTGCCATATAAACCGATCTTGGGTCTTGACTTCTTGAGCCTCTAGAGAGCGCAATTCTTATCCGATTAAAACGAAATTTTGCACGACGTGTTTCGTTACTATATCCAAAAACTGTGTTAAGTGTGATTCAAATCGGTCCATAACCTGATATAGCTGCCATATAAACCGATCTTGGGTCTTGACTTCTTGAGCCTCTAGAGTGCGCAATTCTTATCCGATTGGGATGAAATTTTGCACGACGTGTTTTGTTATGATATCCAACAACTGTGCCGAGTATGGTTCAAATCGGTTTATAGCCTGATATAGCTGCCATATAAACCGATCTTGGGTCTTGACATCTTGAGCCTCTAGAGAGCGCAATTCTTATCCGATTAAAACGAAATTTTGCACGACGTGTTTCGTTATTATATCCAACAACTGTGTTAAGTATGATTCAAATCAATCCATAACCTGATATAGCTGCCATATAAACCGATCTTGGGTCTTGACTTCTTGAGCCTCTAGAGAGCGCAATTTTTATCCAATTTGAATGAATTTTGGCACGTAGTATTTTGTTATGATATCCAACAACTGTGCCAAATATGGTTCAAATCGGTGCATAACCTGATATAGCTGTCATATAAACAGATCTAGGGACTTGACTTCTTGACCTTCTAGAGGGCGCAATTCCTATCCGATTTGGCTGAAATTTCGCAAGACGTTTTTTATTGTTACTTTCAACAACTATGTCAAATAAAGTACAAGTCGGTTCATAACCTGATATAGCTGCCATATAAACCGATCTGGGATCTTGACTTCTTGAGCCTCTAGAGGTCGCAATTATTATCCGATTTGCTGAAATTTTGTACGACGGATTCTTTCATGACCATTAACATACGTGTTTATTATGGACTGAATCGGTCCATAGCCCGATACAGCTCCCATATAAATCGATCTCTCTATTTTACTTTTTGAGCTCACAAAGAGCGCAATTCTTATTCGAATTGGCTGACATTTTACACAGGTCTCCAACATATAATTTAATTGTGGTCCAAACCGGACCATATCTTAATATCGCTCTATTAGCAGAGCAAATCGTTTCTTATATCCTTTTTTTGCCTAAAAAGAGATGCCGGGAAAAGAACTCGACAAATGCGATCCATGGTGGAGGGTATATAAGATTCGGCCCGGCCGAACTTAGCACGCTTTTACTTGTTACTTTTAGGGTATTATATGAGAGCCCACAATATTTCGCTTAAATCGCACCACCCATCTCCGAGAACTGGCATTTCTGAATATGATGGTAAGGGAGAGGGGGAGGTTCTTTGAATGAATTTTTCAATGTAATATATATGAGCTACATCAAGTTATGAACCGATATGGACCATAGTTATCGTGGCTGTTGGAAGTCATTGTAAATTACCACCTCCAAAATTTCAGGCAAATCGAGTAAAATTTGCGCCCTCCATATATGTGATATATTATCCATGTTTTGATATAGCTGCCATATAAACCGATCTTGGGTCTTGATTTCTTGAGCGTCTAGAGGGCGCAATTCTTATCCGATTTGGCTGAAATTATACATGTGATGTTTTGTTGCGACTTCCAAGAACTGTGCGTAGCCCCTGCAGTAAGTTTAGGGTAAATTAACCCCTATTAACACAAATTACCAGTTATACCACCAGTCATTCTAGTCCATTGCGTGGTTGCCTTGGCTTATTTTTCTTTTCACAGAATAAACCGGTGAATACACCAGCTTAAATGTCTATATAAAACAAATGATCGGTCATATCACCCCTAATTTTAGTCCATTGCTTGTCTACTTCAATTTCGTTTATAACGATATAAAGCTGCCATATAAACCTATCCTAGATCTTGACTTCTTGAGCCGCTACAGGGCGCTTATTATCCGATTTGGCTGAAATTTTAGTTTTACGTCCAACATTGGTGAAAATTATTGTCCCATTTGGCTAAAGTTTTACACGAAGTGCCAGGTGTGGTCAAAAACGGCTCATAACCTGATATAGCTCCCATACAAACCGATCGGGGATATTGATTTCTTCAGCCTCTAGAGGCCGCAATTATTATCCGATTTGGCTGAAATTGTGCCTGAAGTATTTTTGTATGACCACCAACAACAGTGTTTAGTATGGTTCATAACCACATATAGCTCCCAAATAAACCGATTTTGAATCTTGATTTCTAAAGCCGCTACTGGGCGCAATTATTATCCGCTTTGACTGAAATTTTGCATGAAGTGTTTTGTTTTAGCTTCTAACATTTACGCCAAGTATGGTTCAAATCGGTTCATAACCAGTAATAGCTCCAACATAAAACAATTTCACCACTTGACTTATTGGGCCTCTAGAGAGCACAATTACTATCTGATTTGCCTGAAATTTTGCATTGAGTGGTTTGGTTTGACCATCAACAACTGTTCTATGTAAGGCCCATTACGGATCATTACCAGATATAGCTCCCATATAAACCGATATCGGAGCTTTACTTTTTGAGCCGCTACAAGACGCAATTATAGACCGATTTGGGTGTAATTTAGCATGAAGAAGTTTGTTTCGACTTTTGACAACAGTGCCAAGTATGGTTTAAATCGGTTCACATAATGGTATAGCTCCTATATAAACCATTCTCCCGATTTTATTTCTTCAGCCACTACAGGGCGCAATTCTTATTCGATTTGTCTGAAATTTTGCACAATGAAATTCATTTTAGTCTCCTACAGCCAAATCAAGTATGGCCCAAATCTGTATAGGACAAATAGCATAGCAATTTTTTTTCATTACCCATTGTTTGCCTATAAAGAGGTATCGGCCAAAGAACTTGACAATCGCTATTCATGGTGAAGTGAATATAAGACTCGGCCCGGCCGAACTTAGCACGTTTATACTTGTTCTTAGTTCGATTCGCGCTGTTTGTACTCGTTCGTTTATTGCTGCTTCGGGTTTTTCTATGTTACTCTCTCTATTATTCCCTAAAAACAATTTTATTAATTTTGCTGCCGCACAGGTTTGAACTCATGATGTATTGTTTGGAAGTCTTGCATGAATCCTCTAAACTACCGACATCACTTTGTTGACAATGAAATATTTCAATAAGAATTACTGCACAGTGTCTCAATTAAATTCAATTAAACACCGTTTACATTGCTCATTAAATCCGCATTTAAGGATCTCGTCAGCCGATTTTATAAAGGGAAAACAGATGATCGAGGTTTTTTACAGATATGTAAAAACCACTTAAATAAAAAGAGTTAATGAGAATTATATAAATTTTAAGCTGAATCTCCTCATCTTAGTATAAAGAAAATTAACAAGTAAAAAGGCGTTAAGTTCGGTCGGGCCGAACTTTGGTATATATATGTAAACCACCTTTCGTCAAATCCGGGGAAAAATGCATACCTTATGACCCATAGCAGCTATATCGAAATATGTTCCGATTTAGACCAAATACTAATAAGTAAAAGTCATTGTTCAACTGTATAAAACAAAATTTTGCTCTTTTTAGTAGCTATATCTAAAAATAAACCGCTCTGAACCATAAACGACACGGATGTCGTAAAGCCTAACATACATCACTGTGTCAAATTTAAGTGAAATCGGATTATAAATGCGCCTTTTATTGGGCCAAGGCTTTTCAACAAGATATATATGTCTATATGGCAGCTATATCCAAATCTGGACCGATTTCGACCAAGTTTCAGATAAATGTCGAAGAGCTTAACACAACTCACTCTCCCAAATTTAAGCGAAATCGGGCAATAAATGCGCCTTTTATGGCCCCAAAACCTTAAATCAAGAGATTGGTCTATATTGCAGCTATATCCAAATCTGGACCGATCTGAGCTAAATTGAACCAGTAAAAGCGTGCTAAGTTCGGCCGGGCCGAATCTTATATACCCTCCACCATGGAGCGCAATTGTCGAGTTCTTTTCCCGACATCTCTTCTTAGGCAAAAAATGATATAAGAAAAGATTTGCTCCGCTGTTAGAGCGATATCAAGATATGATCCGGTTTAGACCACCATTAAATTATATGTTGGAGACCTGTGTAAAATGACAGCCAATTCGAATAAGAATTGCGCTCTTTGGGGGCTCAAGAAGTAAAATAGAGAGATCGATTTATATGGGAGCTGTATCGGGCTATAGACCGATTTAGACCATAGTAAACATGTATGTTGATGGTCATGAGAGAATCCGTCGTACAAAATTTCAGGCAAATCGGATAATAATTGCGACCTCTAGAGGCTCAAGAAGTCAAGATCCCAGATCGGTTTATATGACAGCTATATCAGGTTATGGACCGATTTAAACCATACTTGGCACAGTTGTTGGGTATCAAAGCAAAATACTACGTACAAAAATTCATTAAAATCGGATAAGAATTGTGCCATCTAGAGGCTCAAGAAGTCAAGACCCAAGATCGGTTTATATGGCAGCTATATCAGGTTATGGGCCGATTTGAACCATACTTGGCACAGTTGTTGGGTATCATAACAAAACACGTCGTGCAAAATTTCATTCTGATCGGATAAGAATTGCGCACTCTAGAGGCTCAAGAAGTCAAGACCCAAGATCGATTTATATGGCAGCTATATCAGGTTATGGACCGATTTGAACCATACTTGGCACAGTTGTTGGATATCATAACGAAACACGTCGTGCAGAATTTCAATCTGGTCGGGTAAGAATTGCGCACGCTAGAGGCTCAAGAAGTCAAGACCCAAGATCGGTTTATATGGCAGCTATATCAGGTTATGGGCCGATTTAAACCATACTTGGCACAGTTATTGGGTATCATAACAAAACACGTCGTGCGAAATTCCATTCCAATCGGATAAGAATTGCGCCCTCTAGAGGCTCAAGAAGTCAAGACCCAAGATCGGTTTATGTGGCAGCTATATCAGGTTATGGGCCGATTTCAACCATACTTGGCACAGTTGTTGGGTATCATAACAAAACACGTCGTGCAAAATTTCATTCTGATCGGATAAGAATTGCGCACTCTAGAGGCTCAAGAAGTCAAGACCCAAGATCGATTTATATGGCAGCTATATCAGGTTATGGACCGATTTGAACCATACTTGGCACAGTTGTTGAATATCATAACAAAACACGTCGTGGAAAATTTCAATCTGATCGGGTAAGAATTGCGCACGCTAGAGGCTCAAGAAGTCAAGACCCAAGATCGGTTTATATGGCAGCTATATCAGGTTATGGACCGATTTGAACTATACTTGGCACAGTTGTTGGATATCATAACAAAACACGTCGTGCAAAATTTCATTCCAATCGGATAAGAATTGCGCACTCTAGAGGCTCAAGAAGTCAAGACCCAAGATCGGTTTATATGGCAGCTATATCAAAACATGGACCGATATGGCCCATTTACAATACCAACCGACCTACACTAATAAGAAGTATTTGTGCAAAATTTCAAGCGGCTAGCTTTACTCCTTCGGAAGTTACCGTGCTTTCGACAGACAGACGGACGGACGGACGGACGGACGGACGGACGGACGGACAGACGGACGGACATGGCTAGATCGACATAAAATGTCGCGACGATCAAGAAAATTTATACTTTATGGGGTCTCAGACGAATATTTCGAGTAGTTACAAACAGAATGACGAAATTAGTATACCCCCCATCTTATGGTGGAGGGTATAAAAATAATATCGAAAGTTTCATCACAACTCACTGTCCCAAATTTCAGCAAAATCGGATAATAAATGTGGCTTTTATGGGTCTTAGACCCTAAATCGGAGGATCGGACTATATGGCAGCTATATCCACATCTGTACCGATCTGGGCCAAATTGACGAAGGATGTCGAAGCGGCAAAGGCAACTCACTGTCCCAAATTTCAGCAGAATCAGATAATACATGTGGCTTTTATGGGCCTATGACCCCAAATCGGAGGATCGGTCTATATAGCAGCTATATCCAAATCTGGAGCGATCTGAGCCAAATTAATGGAGGATGTAAGGGGGCCTAACACAACTCACTGTCCCAAATTTCAACATAATCCGATAATAAATGTGGCTTTTATTGGTCTAAGACCCTAAATCGGAGGATCGGTCTATATGGCAGCTATCTCCAAATCTTGACCGATTTGAGCCAAATTAGCGGATAATGTTAGGGGGCCTAACACAACTCACTGTCCCAAATTTCAGCGAAATCGGATTATAAATGTGGCTTTTATGTATCTAAGACCCTAAATCGGAGGATTGGTCTATATGAAGGCTATATCTAGATATAGTCCGATTTGGCCCATCTTCGTACTTAACCTGCTTATAGAGAACAAAAAGAATCTGTGCAAAGTTTCAGCTCAATATCTCAATTTTTGAAGACTGTAGCGTGATTTCAACAGACAGACGGACGGACACGTCTAGATCGTCTTAGATTTTTACGCTGATCAAGAATATATATACTTTATAGGGTCGGAAATGGATATTTCGATGTGTTGCAAATGGAATGACAAAATGAATATACCCCCATCCTTCGGTGGTGGGTATAAAAACATGTAAAATAGCGTTAAGTTCGGCCGGGCCGAACTGTTCTGTATAGACTCAAAAATGGCTGAAACGATTTTCATGAAATTTTCGCAATTTGTAGAGCTCTACACCCCGCTGAAAATAGGGTACATGATTTTTTGATATCAAAAACAGGGCACTTTAACCCAACAGGGCACTTTCACCCAACAGGGCACTTTCACCGCTTCCACGGGTATCAAATGAAAGGAATTTAAAAGTAGAGTACAAATATGACATAAACATTTATTCCTTGGCGCCTCCCCACCCCACAAAACCACCCAGCAGGGTATATTTACCAATTGGGACAATATGGATATCAAATGATAGGTATTTCAAAGTAGAGTAAAAAGCTGATACACAAATTTATTTATTTATTGCTCTCTGAGGCGCCCTTTCACCCCCCAAAACCCCTCAACAGGACATATTTACTGATAGCAACAGTATAGGTATCAAATGAAAAGTATTTGAAAGTTGAGTAGAGGGGCCTCCCCAACCCTAAAAATCCCTAAAATGGGCCTGAATGACCAACGTCACAAAATGGGTATCAAATGAAAGGTCTTTTGGAATCTGGTATACGAATCTGGAATACAAATTTGGACATAGTCTAGGACCGGCCCACCCACTAAAAACCCTTCAATAGAACGTGTAGTTCGAGCGGGATAATATTTTAATGTGAAAGCTTGATCGTTTTCAGTCGGTCGGGGGGACCGAACCTCTCCGCCCAATAAAAACAACACCAAACTGTCATGTAGGACGACCGAGAATATATTGTACTAAAATGAAAGAATGTGTGAGAGGGCAATCCCCTTCCCCCATCCTACCCAACAAAAAAGGAATAACAAGTAAAAGCGTGCTAAGTTCGGCCGGGCCGAATCTTATATACCCTCCACCATGGAGCGCAATTGTCGAGTTCTTTTCCCGACATCTCTTCTTAGGCAAAAAATGATATAAGAAAAGATTTGCTCCGCTGTTAGAGCGATATCAAGATATGATCCGGTTTAGACCACCATTAAATTATATGTTGGAGACCTGTGTAAAATGACAGCCAATTCGAATAAGAATTGCGCCCTTTGGGGGCTCAAGAAGTAAAATAGAGAGATCGATTTATATGGGAGCTGTATCGGGCTATAGACCGATTTAGACCATAGTAAACATGTATGTTGATGGTCATGAGAGAATCCGTCGTACAAAATTTCAGGCAAATCGGATAATAATTGCGACCTCTAGAGGCTCAAGAAGTCAAGATCCCAGATCGGTTTATATGGCAGCTATATCAGGTTATGGGCCGATTTAAACCATACTTGGCACAGTTGTTGGGTATCATAACAAAACACGTCGTGCAGAATTTCAATCTGATCGGGTAAGAATTGCGCACGCTAGAGGCTCAAGAAGTCAAGACCCAAGATCGGTTTATATGACAGCTATATCAGGTTATGAGCCGATTTAAACCTTATTTGACACAGTTATTGGGTATCATAACAAAACACGTCGTGCGAAATTCCATTCCAATCGGATAAGAATTGCGCCCTCTAGAGGCTCAAGAAATCAAGACCCAAGATCGGTTTATGTGGCAGCTATATCAGGTTATGGACCGATTTGAACCATACTTGGCACAGTTGTTGGATATCATAACGAAACACGTCGTGCAGAATTTCAATCTGATCGGGTAAGAATTGCGCACGCTAGAGGCTCAAGAAGTCAAGACCCAAGATCGGTTTATATGGCAGCTATATCAGGTTATGAGCCGATTTGAACCATACTTGGCACAGTTGTTGGATATCATAACGAAACACGTCGTGCAGAATTTCAATCTGATCGGGTAAGAATTGCGCACGCTAGAGGCTCAAGAAGTCAAGACCCAAGATCGGTTTATATGGCAGCTATATCAGGTTATGAGCCGATTTGAACCTTATTTGACACAGTTATTGGGTATCATAACAAAACACGTCGTGCGAAATTCCATTCCAATCGGATAAGAATTGCGCCCTCTAGAGGCTCAAGAAATCAAGACCCAAGATCGGTTTATGTGGCAGCTATATCAGGTTATGGGCCGATTTCAACCATACTTGGCACAGTTGTTGGGTATCATAACAAAACACGTCGTGCAAAATTTCATTCGGATCGGATAAGAATTGCGCACTCTAGAGGCTCAAGAAGTCAAGACCCAAGATCGATTTATATGGCAGCTATATCAGGTTATGGACCGATTTGAACCATACTTGGCACAGTTGTTGGATATCATAACAAAACACGTCGTGGAAAATCTGATCGGGTAAGAATTGCGCACGCTAGAGGCTCAAGAAGTCAAGACCCAAGATCGGTTTATATGGCAGCTATATCAGGTTATGGACCGATTTGAACCATACTTCGCACAGTTGTTGGACATCATAGCGAAACACGTCGTGCACAATTTCATTCCAATCGGATAAGAATTGCGCACTTTAGAGGCTCAAGAAGTCAAGACCCAAGATCGGTCTATATGGCAGCTATATCAGGTTATGGACCGATTTAAACCATACTTGGCACAGTGTTTGGGCATCATAACAAAACACGTCGTGCAAAATTTCATTCCAATCGGATAGGAACTGCGCACTCTAGAGACTCAAGAAGTCAAGACCCCAGATCGGTTTATATGGCAGCTATATCAGGTTATGGACTGATTTGAACCATACTTGGCACAGTTGTTGGATGTCATAACAAAACACGTCGTGCGAAATTTCATTCCAATCGGATAAGAATTGCGCACTCTAGAAGCTCAAGAAGTCAAGAACCAAGATCGGTTTATATGGCAGCTATATCAGGTTATGGACTGATTTGAACCATACTTGACACAGTTGTTAGATGTCATAACAAAACACGTCGTGCGAAATTTCATTCCAATCGGATAAGAATTGCGCACTCTAGAAGCTCAAGAAGTCAAGAACCAAGATCGGTTTATACGGCAGCTATATCAGTTTATGAACCGATTTGAACCATACATGGCACAGTTGTTGGATATCATAGCAAAACGCGTCATGCAAAATTTTATTCCAATCGGATAATAATTACGCACTCTAGAGGCTCAAGAAGTCAAGACCCAAGATCGGTTTATATGGCAGCTATATCAAAACATGGACCGATATGGCCCATTTACAATACCAACCGACCTACACTAATAAGAAGTATTTGTGCAAAATTTCAAGCGGCTAGCTTTACTCCTTCGGAAGTTAGCGTGCTTTCGACAGACAGACGGACGGACGGACGGACATATATGGCAGCTATATCTAAATCTGGACCGATTTCTGTGAAATTCAGCAGTAATGTCGAGAGTCAAGACAAAATACTTCCTGCTATATTTCGTCTCTAGGCCGAAAAACATGACTGTATCAAATTTGAAGAAGATCGAATGAAAAGTTCAACCTGTAGTTTGTACACAAATTAACATGGACAAACAGAGAGGATGACATAGCTAAATGGAATCAGAAAGTGATTTTTAGTCGATCGGTATACTTGACAATTGGTCTATCTCCCTTCCTTCTGGGCGTTGCAAACAAATTCACTAACTTAGAATACCCTGTACCACAGTAGTGGTGTAGGGTATACAAATTAATTAGTGTGGATCTGATCAAGACCCATAACCTTGATAGCCACCTTAAAAATGCTTGACATTATGGCACTCAGGATAATAATGCTTTAGCATGATGATGATATTCTTTCAGGGTCCGCCCCCTAAACTCCCTTCAACTCGGCCAGTTTTCCTACTATGGCAGTAAACAGCAGATATTTCAAAACTAATTTTGAGGCAAATTATCACCCCATAAACTCTCCCTAAACCAATGACAATTGGGGCTCGAATAAAAGAAATTTTAGAGTGGAGCACGATGCTGATATTTTTTCAGGGCTAAGTGCGTGGGTGGCCACTTCACCCTACATACCGCCCAAACTGGACATATATGTGGATTATGGCAAAAGGAGCTCAAATCCGATATCTGTTTTATGACCAAGTGTTTCAGTGACGCCTCACCTCATAAACTACCTCTAAACCACACATATTTACCGACTATAGTAATGCAAATGCAAATTTTGCCCATGAACATTCCACTAAGGAACAGGGGCAAACTTCTCACATATCAATAAGTGCAGTTCGATTCAAGTTTTAAGTTCAATGATAAGGGGACTCCTTTTTATAGCCGAGTCCGAACGGCGTGCCGCAGTGCGACACCTCTTTGGAGAGAAGTTTTACACGGCATAGTACCTCAGAAATGTTGCCAGCAGTAGGGGGGAAAAACCACCGCTGAAAATTTTTTCTGATGGTCTCGCCAGGATTGTAGGCTACTACAATCTACCGCTAAAACCAAGAGAATGAAGTAGATCTAACATCCAAACTTGAATGGGCGGTCCTTCCCTTTACCATATTTTCAAAAACGCCAGATCTTGGAGTTGAGTGGGGAGATTTAAGCGAAATTTAGTTTGTTTATAATAATTCATAAACAGAAGTTTTGGTATCCTTATTTAGGGTGGAATATCTTAGGGGGTGCGCCACCAATAATAACAATATGGATGAAAGCTATTGGAGACTAGAGCACGAATCCGATATATGGGCGTCCACCTCACACCCTAACGGAACGTGAGCAGTATAAGACTCAAATGAAAGATATTTAGGAGTAGAGCACCAATATGATATCCACATGGGGGCGAAGTATCTGAAAAGTCGTATCAGCAACCCGAACAGGATTTATTTCCTGCCAGTGTCAGTATAGGGTTCAGACAAAATAAGAGAGTGAAAGAAGGCGCAGCGGAGCGGGCCCTGTCCATTTAGTTCTTAAAGCAATACAATTCTGAAATTCGGATTAGGATTAGGATTAATGGTTTTGCATACAAATTTGGTAGTTGGTTCATTCTCAGTGTTATTTTTATACCCACCACCTGAGGATGGGGGTATATTCATTTTTATACCCTCCACCATAAGATGGGGGGTATACTAATTTCGTCATTCTGTTTGTAACTACTCGAAATATTCGTCTGAGACCCCATAAAGTATATATATTCTTGATCGTCGTGACATTTTATGTCGATATAGCCATGTCCGTCCGTCTGTCCGTCCGTCCGTCCGTCCGTCCGTCTGTCTGTCGAAAGCCCGCTAACTTCCGAAGGAGTAAAGTTAGCCGCTTGAAATTTTGCACAAATACTTCTTATTAGATTAGGTCGGTTGGTATTGTAAATGGGCCATATCGGTCCATGTTTTTATATAGCTGCCATATAAACCGATCTTGGGTCTTGACTTCTTGAGCCTCTAGAGTGCGCAATTCTTATCCGATTGGAATGAAATTTTGCACGACGTGTTTTGTTACGACGTCCAACAACTGTGCCAAGTACGGTTCAAATCGGTCCATAACCTGATATAGCTGCCATATAAACCGATCTTGGGTCTTGATTTCTTGAGCCTCTAGAGTGCACAATTCTTATCCGATTGGAATGAAATTTTGCACGATGTGTTTTGCTATGATATCCAACAACTGTGCCAAGTATGGTTTTAATCGGTCCATAACCTGATATAGCTGCCATATAAACCGATCTTGGGTCTTGACTTCTTGAGCCTCTAGCGTGCGCAATTCTTATCCGATTGGAATGAAATTTTGCACGACGTGTTTCGTTATTATATCCAACAACTGTGCCAAGTATGGCTCAAATCGGTTCATAACGTGATATAGCTGCCATATAAGCCGATCATGGGTCTTGATTTCTTGAGCCTCTAGAGTGCGCAATCCATATCCGATTGAAATGAAATTTTGCACGACGTATTTTGTTATGATATCCAAAAACTGTGCCAAGTATGGTTCAAATCGGTCCATAACCTGATATAGCTGCCATATAAACCGATCTTGGGTCTTGACTTCTTGAGCCACTAGAGGGCGCAATTCTTATCCGATTGGAATGGAATTTCGCACGACGTGTTTTGTTATGATACCCAACAACTGTGCCAAGTATGGTTTAAATCGGTTCATAACTTGATATAGCTGCCATATAAACCGATCTTGGGTCTTGACTTCTTGACCCCTAGAGGTCGCAATTATTATCCGATATGCCTGAAATTTTGTACGATGGATTCTCTCATGACCATCAATACGTGTTTATTATGGTCCGAACCGGGCCATATCTTGATATCGTTTTAATAGCAGAGCAACTCTTTTCTTATATCCTTTTTTGCCTAAGAAGAGATGCCGGGAAAAGAAGTCGAAAAATGCGATCCATGGTGGACGGTATATAAGATTCGGCCCGGCCGAACTTAGCACGCTTTTACTTGTTATTTTGTCATTCCGTTTGCAACACATCGAAATATCCATTTCCGACCCTATAAAGTATATATATTCTTGTTCAGCGTAAAAATCTAAAACTATCTAGACATGTCCGTCCGTCTGTCCGTCTGTCTGTTGAAATCACGCTACAGTCTTTAAAAATAGAGATATTGAGCTTAAACTTTGCACAGATTCTTTTTGTCCATAAGCAGGTTAAGTTCGAAGATGGGCTATATCGGACTATATCTTGCCGATCCGCCGATTTAGGGTCTTTGGCTCATAAAAGCCACATTTATTATCCGATTTTGCTGAAATTTGGGACAGTGAGTTGTGTTAGGCCCTTCGACATCCTTCATCAATTTGGTCTCGATCGGTCCAGATTTAGATATAGCTGCCATATAGACCGATCCATCGATTTAGGGTCTTAGGCCCATAAAAGCCACATTTATTATCCGATTTTGCTGAAATTTGGGACAATGAGTTGCGTTAGGCCCTTCGACGTCCTTCGTCAATATTGCTTAGATCGGTTCAGATTTGAGTATAGCTGCCATATAGACCGATCCTCCAATTTAGGGTCTTAGGCCCATAAAAGCTACACTTGTAATCCGATTTTGCTGAAATTCGGGACAGTACGTTGTCTTAAGCCCCTCGACATTCTCCATCAATATGGCTTAGATCGGTTCAGATTGGAGTATAGCTGCCATATAGACCGATCCTCCGATTTAGGGTCATAGGCCCATAAAAGCCACATTTATTATCCGATTTTGCTGAAATTTGGAACAGTATGTTGTCTTAGGCCTCTCGACATCCTCTGTCAATATGGTTCAGATCGCTTCAGATTTGGATATAGCTGCCATATAGACCGATCCTCCGATTTTGGGTCTTAGGCCCATAAAAGCCACATTTATTATCCGATTTTGACGAAATTTGGGACAGTGAGTTATGTTCAGCCCTTTGACATCTACCTTCGGATCGGATCAGTTTTGGATATAGCTGCCATATAGACCGATTTCTTGATTTAAAGTTTTGGGCCCATAAAAGGCGCATTTATTGTCCGATGTCGCCAAAATTTGGGACAGTGAGTTATGTTAAGCCCCTTGAGATGCATTTGCAATATGGCACAGATCGGTCCAGATTTGGATATTGCTGCCATATAGACCGATCTCCCGGTTTTAGGTTTTGGAGCCATAAAAGGCGCATTTATTGTCCGATGTCGCTGAAATTTGAGACAGTGAGTCGTGTTAAGCCCCTCGACATACTTCTGCAATTTGGCCCAGATCGGTTCAGATTTGAATATAACTGCCATATAGACCGATCCTCCGATTTAGGGTCTAAGGCCCATAAAAGCCACATTTATTATCCGACTTTGTTGAAATTTGGGGCAGTTGAGTTGGACGATATCTCAATTTAAAGTCTTGGCCCCATAAAAGGCGATTTCACTGAAATTTGTCACAGTGACTTATGTTAGCCTTTTCGACATCCGTGTCGCATATGGTTCAGATCGGTTTATTTTTAGACAAAGCTACTGTACTCATTAGTATTTGGTCCAAATCGGAACATATTTCGATATAACTGTTATGGGACAAAAGGTATGCAATTTTCACCGGATTTTGATGAAAGGTGGATTACATATACCCGAGGTGGTGGGTATCCAAAGTTCGGCCCGGCCGAACTTAACGCCTTTTTACTTGTTTTCTCTGTGCAAACACTTTCTGCTGTAAAATGATTACGGATATTTAAAAAAACGTATTTTGCTGCGTGTACTTCCTCTGCTTTGCCATATCACCATTTCAAGTTCGCACAATATTTCTACCTTACAATTGTTGAATTCAAATTTGAGTCTCATACAAACCTTACTTACGTTTCCTAAAATTAAAAATTCCCTGACCCCCCTTCTTGAAGATAACAAACGAAATATACCATTTCTCACACTTTGGGAATAGAACATACTTTGAATTTTAATGGAATTTTAAGTAATGGCTTATAAGAATCAATTGGAAGGATTCGATTTCCAGTTAGCAGAGACTTGCCTGGAATACAGTAGATGGCGCCAGTATTACAAACCAATTCTAACTGGAACTGATGATTTTTCATACACAGCATCTCTAACCAAATCAGAAGCATTCACTGAAACAAAATTGAAATCCATAAAAATTTGTTACCAGTAAAAAATCAAAAACAATTTAATAAGTAAAAGCGTGCTAAGTTCGGCCGCGCCGAATCTTATTTACCTTCACCATAAATCGCATTTGTCAAGTTCTATGGCCGATATCTCTTTATGGGCAAACAAAGGATTATGGATAAGAAATGCTATGCTATTTCACTTATACCAAGTTATGAACCGTTTGGGGCCATACTTGGTGTGGCTGTTGGAGCCAAATCGGATAAGAATTGCGTCCTACAGTGGCTCAAGAAATAAAATTGGTAGATTTGTATACGGGACCTAAGTAAGCGTGCTTTCGAAAGACAGACGGACGGACGGACTTGGCTAATTCGACTAAAAATGTCAAGACGATTGGGTCACAGATGAATATTTCGATGTTTTACAAACGTAATGACGAAATAAGTATTCCCCCATTCTATGGTTAGGGATATAAAAATGAATAAGGACAAGTGAAAATCTAATAAGATCGTCCGAGCCGAATATTGGGTATCCACCCACCATGGATTCTACTAAACATGTACATTAGACCGTCCCATCCCATAGGGTATAAAATTTTTTTTGTTGCAAATAGAGAAACGCATACCCTCCATATCTTTCCTTTTGATCCCAACAAGCGAAATATTTTGACGGTCGATTAGCGATCACACGTGCCGCAACTGCGCAATACCGAGATACCGGGTAAATAACTTGACAAGTGCAAATCATGTTGGAGTGTATAAATATTCAGCCCGTCCGAAATTGCGAGGTTTGCCTTTATTATTTTGGTATTAGAAAACACAAAACGAATATTTATGATCGAAAATCGCTTCATTGTTTTTCAAAATACTCCCCATTACAATCTATACCAGGCACATTTGCCACTCTGATTGAGGTATCTCCAAAACATGCATTTTGAACGCATCAACCGCTTCTTCAGCAGTCGCAAAACGCTGACCTTCTATTTTATTATACCCTCCACCGAAGGATGAGGGTATATTCATTTTGTCACTCCGTTTGCAACACATCGAAATATCCATTTCCCACCCTATAAAGTATATATATTCTTGATCAGCGTAAAAATCTAAGACGATCTAGACATGTCCGTCCGTCTGTCCGTCTCTCCGTCTGTCTGTTGAAATCACGCTACAGTCTTTAAATATAGATATATTGAGCTGAAATTTGGCACAGATTCTTTTTTTGTCCATAAGCAGGTTAGGTTCGAAGATGGGCTATATCGGAATATATCTTGATATAGCCCCCATATAGATCGATCCGCCGATTTAGGGTCTTAGGCCAATAAAAGCCACATTTATTATCCGATTTTGTTGAAATTTGGGGCAATGAGTTGTGTTAGGCCATTTGACATCCTTTGTCAATTTGGCCCAGATCGGTTCAGATTTAGATGTAACTGCCATATAGACCGATCCTCCGATTTAGGGTCTAAGGCCCATAAAAGCCACATTTATTATCCGACTTTGTTGAAATTTGGGGCAGTGAGTTGTGTTAGGCCATTTGACATCCTTTGTCAATTTGGCCCAGATCGGTTCAGATTTGGGTAAAGCTGCCATATAGACCGATCCTCCTGTTAAGGGTCTTAGGCCCACAAAAGCCACATTTATTATCCGATTTTGATGAAATTCGGACAGTGAATTATGTAAGGCCTATTGACATCCTTCGTTAATTTGGCTCAGATCGGTCCAGATCTGGATATAGCTGCCATATAGATCGATCCTCCGATTTATGGTGTAAGGCCCATAAAAGTCACATTCATTATCCGATTTTGCTGAAATTTGGGACAGTGAGTTGTGTTAGGCCCTTTGACATATTTCTTCAATTTGGTCCAGATCGGTTCAGATTTGGATATAGCTGCCATATAGACCGATTTCTTGATTTATGGTTTTGGGCCCATAAAACGCTCATTTATTGTCCGATGTCGCCGAAATTCGGAACAGTGAGTTAAGTTAAGCCCCTTGTTATACTTCTGCAATATCGCACAGATCGGTCCAGATTTGGATATAGCTGCCATATAGACCGATATCTAGGTTTTAGGTTTTGGGGCCATAAAAGACGCATTTATTGTCCGATGTCGGTGAAATTTGATTTATTGTCCGATGTCGGTGAGGCTCTTCGACGCCCTTCTTCAATTTTGCCCAAATCGGTCCAGATTTGCATATAGACCGATCTCCCGATTTAAGGTTTAGGGCCCATAAAGGAGGCATTTATTGTCCGATTTCGCCGAAATTTGGGACAGTGCTTTGTGTTAGGCTTTTCGACATGTTTATGCAACTTGGCCCAAATCGGTCCAGATTTGGATATAGCTGCCATGTAGCTCGACTATAAATAGGAGGCTTCCTATTTTTGAGCTTAATTTTCAATTAAACCCCAATAGAGTTTAACCTTTGGCCAAAAAAGTGACAAGTGCAAAATTTCATGACGATTGGACAGTAAATATGAACTGTACCTTGATTACAAGTATACATGGACTCACAGACGGACGGAAGGACAGGCATGGCTAAATCGAGTCAGAAAGTGATTCTGAGTCGATGGGTATACTTATCAGTGGGTCTAGCTCTTCTCCTTCTTAGTGTTGCAAACAAATGCAAAAATGTATAATACCCTGTACCACAGTGGTGGTGTAGGGTATAAAAAAAGTTAGTGGTCTAGGCCGTATGTTTTTGTATTGAAGTCTTACATGGATAATTATTCATAGTTGTCGCAACTATTTTGAAGGAATATCCATGCGGTGGACAATCCCTCATACCCCCATTTTCAAAAACGCCAGATCTCGAAGTAGGGTTCACTGATATAAGCGAAATTTTGCATGCCACCTTATGGTACCCCAAAAACATGAAATTGGTATACAATTTTTGGGGCCAAATAACCTTGGGGGAATATGAATATGGTGTCAGAAATTGGATGCAAATACCAAGGGCGTAGCATCAAGAGTACCGCCTAAATTAAAAGTGGACCGATCGGGACAATATTGGACTCCAATGAAAGGTATTCAGGAGTAGAGTAAGAATATGACAATTATAATTGGATTCAAGTATCTAGGCAGCCGCCCCAAGCCCAAAACCGCCCAAAATCAAAGTGGGCCGATCGGGACAATATGGGACTCAAACGAAAGGTATTCGCGAGCTGAATATGAATATGAAGAGAAAAATTTAATCCAAGTATTAGGATTAAACCAAAACCGCTTCAAAAGTACCGCCCAAAATCAAAAGTGGGTCACGTCCTGCCGTTCAACAGGACATGTAGATCGCGACAACAAAAGACTCAAATAAATAGTCTTTTGGGTCGTAGCATAGGGGGGACTGACCCTCTGCTCCCAATAAAAAAAAAACACATATAGTGTCATGCAACCATACCTCCGAGGCCCGCCAAATGAAATATTGACCAATAATGACAATGTGAGGCTCAAATGAAAGGTATTTGAGACTAGAGCACGAATCTGAGATATGGGGGTCCGCCTCACCGCCCAAAAATGCCACCATACTGAGCATATTTACCGACCATAACAATATAAGGCTCAAATGAAAGGTATTTGGGAGTATAGCACCAATAATACTGAAAGCCCTTATCAGCACCACCAAGGAGGACTTATATCTTATTTATTGACCGTATCAGTATAGGGTTGAGATCCAGTTAGTTTTAACTAAATCGGACGAAAATTTCGTCTTCCAGGGGCTAAAGATGTCAAATTGAGAGATCGGTTTATATGGGAGCTTTACCAAGTTAAAAGCCGATTAGGACCGTCCATTTTAACCAAATCGTGAAAAATTGCGGTTTGTAAGTTCTCAAGAAGTCAAATCGGGAGATCGGTTTATATGGAGCTATATCAGATTATAGACCGATTTCGAAAGTGCTTGGCACAGTTGTTGGATGTCAAAATGTATCATCATCTAATTTCAGCCAAATCGGACAAAAATTGCGGCTACCAGGGGCTCAAGAAGTCAAATCGGAAAATCGGTTTATATGAACCGATATGGCTCATTTGCAATCCCCAACGACCTACATCAATATGTGCAAAATTTCAAGCGGCTAGCTTCGCGTTCGTCTGCTTTCGAGATTTCGACAGACGGACGGATCGGCTCAGAATGTCTAGACGATCAATAATATATATACTTTATGGGGTCTTGGATCAATATTTCGAGGTGTCACAAACGGAATAACTAGATTAGTATACCCCCATTCTATTGTGGTGGGTATAACAAAATAGGATGATTAATAAATGTATCCATAGTGAT
The DNA here is from genome assembly GCF_963082655.1 of Stomoxys calcitrans. NCBI lineage: Eukaryota > Metazoa > Arthropoda > Insecta > Diptera > Muscidae > Stomoxys > Stomoxys calcitrans. The sequence goes on from NC_081552.1 coordinate 42,026,874, forward strand.
GGGTATCTAAAGTACGGCACGGCCGAACTTAACACGTTTTTACTTATTTTAATTAAAAACTTTTTTTATACCCTCCACCATAAGATGGGGGGTATACTAATTTCGTCATTCTGTTTGTAACTACTCGAAATATTCGTCTGAGACCCCATAAAGTATATATATTCTTGATCGTCGCGACATTTTATGTCGATCTAGCCATGTCCGTCCGTCGGTCCGTTTGTCCGTCAGTCTGTCGAAAGCACGCTAACTTCCGAAGGAGTAAAGCTAGCCGCTTGAAATTTTGCACAAATACTTCTTATTAGTGTAGGTCGGTTGGTATTGTAAATGGGCCATATCGGTCCATGTTTTGATATAGCTGCCATATAAACCGATCTTGGGTCTTGACTTCTTGAGCCTCTAGAGTGCCCAATTCTTATCCGATTGGAATGAAATTTTGCACGACCTGTTTTGTTATGATATCCAACAAGTGTGCCAAGTATGGTTCAAATCGGTCTATAACCTGATATAGCTGCCATATAAACCGATCTTGGGTCTTATCATCGGCCAGCACTTATTGCACGACTTGTTTTGTTATGATATCCAACAACTGTGCCAAGTATGGTTCAAATCGGTCTATAACCTGATATAGCTGCCATATAAACCGATCTTGGGTCTTGAATTCTTGAGCCTCTAGAGTGCGCAATTCTTATCCGATTGGAATGAAATTTTGCACGACTTGTTTTGTTATGATATCCAACAACTGTGCCAAGTATGGTTCAAATCGGTTTATAACCTGATATAGCTGCCATATAAACCGATCTTGGGTCTTGACTTCTTGAGCCTCTAGAGTGCCCAATTCTTATCCGATTGGAATGAAATTTTACACGACGTGTTTTGTTATGATGTCAAACAACTGTGCCAAGTATGGTTCAAATCGGTCCATAACCTGATATAGCTGCCATATAAACCGATCTTGGGTCTTGACTTCTTGAACCTCTAGAGGGCACAATTCTTATCCGATTGAAATGAAATTTTGCACGACGTGTTTTGTTATGATATCAAACAACTGTGCCAAGTATGGTTGAAATCGGTCCATAACCTGATATAGCTGCCATATAAACCGATCTTGGGTCTTGACTTCTTGAGCCTCTAGAGTGCGCAATTCTTATCCGATTGGAATGAAATTTTGCATGACGTGCTTTGTTATGATATCCAACAACTGTGCCGAGTATGGTTTAAATCGGTCCATAACCTGATATAGCTGCCATATAAACCGATCTTGGGTCTTGACTTCTTGAACCTCTAGAAGGCGAAAATCTTATCCGATTGGAATGGAATTTTGCACTACCTATTTTGTTATGATATTCAACAATTGTGCCAAGTATAGTTCAAATCGGTTTATTATCTGGTATAGCTGCCATATAAACCGATCTGGGGTCTTGACTTCTTGAGCCTCTAGAGGGCGCAATTATCGTCCGATTTAACTAAAATTTTGCAAGTAGTGTTTTGGTATGATATCCAACAATTGTGCCATGTATGGTTTAAATCGGTTCATAACCTGGTATAGCTGTCATATAAACCGCGCAATTCTCATCCGATTTGGCTGAAATTTTGCATGAGGTGTTTTGTTATGACTTCCAATAACTGTGCTAAGTATGGCGTAAATCGATATAGAACCTGATTTAGCTGCCATATAAACCGATCTAGGATCTTGACTTCTTGAACCTCTAGAGGGCCCAATTCTCATCGGATTTGGCTGAAATTTTGTACAAGGGCTTCTATTATGACCTTCAACATACGTGTCTAGTATGGTCTGAATCGATCAATAGCTTGATACAGCTCCCATATAAACCTATCTCCCGATTTTGCTTTTTAAGCCCCTACAAGGCGCAATTCTTATCCGAATGAACTGAAATATAACACAATGACTTCTACAATGTCAATCAGCATTCATTTATGGTCCGAATCGGACTATAACTTGATATAGCTCCAATAGGATAACAGTTCTTATTCAATATTCTATGTTTGTCTAAAAAGAGATACCGCGCATAGAACTCGACAAATGCGATCAATGGTGGAGGGTATATAAGATTCGGCCCGGCCGAACTTAGCACGCTCTTACTTGTTATTCTTACTTTCAAAAACTGTGTCAAATATCGTTCAAATCGGTCCACAACCTGATATAGCTGTCATATAAACCGATCTGGGATCTTGACTTCTTGAGCCTCTAGAGGTCGCAATTATTATCCGATATGCCTGAAATTTAGTACGACGGATCCTCTCATGACCATCAACAAACGTGTTTATTATGGTCTGAATCGGTCTATTGCTCGATACAGCTGCCATATAAATCGTTCTCTCTATTTTACTTCTTGAGCCCCCAATGGGCGCAATTCTTATTCGAATTGGCTGAAATTTTACACAGGTCTCCAACATATAATATAATTGTGGTCCGAACCAGACCATATCTTGATATCGCTCTAATAGCAGAGCAAATCTTTTCTTATATCCCGTTTTGCCTAAGAAGAGATGCAAGGAAAAGATCTCGACAAATGCGATCCATGGTGGAGGGTATATAAGATTCGGCCCGGCCGAACTTAGCACGCTTTTACTTGTTTTCAAATACATTTTTAATAGAAAAAATTTTCGTGATATATTTTTGTATTTAGGATGGGTAGTAAACGTATGTCGTCATTCCGTTTATTACACATCGAAACGTTGATTTTAGACTGAAAAGGTATATAAATTTTTGATCGTTTTGATATTCTAAATCTATTTATTCCTGTCCGTCCGTCCGTCTTTCTTTTTCCATGAATACCTTTAGACGGCGCAATTCTTATCCGATTTGGCTAACATTTTGTATAAGGTGTTATGACTTTCAACAACTGTGCTATGTGTGGTCCATATCAGGTTATATCCTGATATAGCTCCCAAATAAATTTATCTCCCGAGTATTATTCTTGAGACTCTGGACGTTATAATTCTTATCCGATTTAGCTAAAATTCTGTACAACGACTTCTCCTATGACCTTCAACATGCGTGCCAAATTTGTTCGAATCGGTCCCATACGTGATATAGCTCCCATATAAACCCGTCTCCTTATGTTACTTCTTGAGTCAATATAGGACGCAGTTCTTATCATTATCCTCTGTTTGCCTACAAAGAGATGCCGGGCAAAGAACTTGATAAATGGAATCCATGTTGGATGTTATATAGGATTCACCACGACCGAAATTAGCACGCTTTTACCTGTTAAAATTAAGTTCATTGGATTTTCTTTTACACTAAGTAGGATTAATTGGTAAAGATCCAAATTGAATAAGGCTTCATCCTTCTGTATGCCCCTTTTGAGTTGTTAAAACTCAAAATCTCTTTATGTGACTCATCAACTTGAATGGCCTTCACTATTCTAGGTATGCGTGTCGTCAGTCATTATTACTGTCTGCTTGAGAGGGATATTAAGGATAATAACAGCATTTCAAATTTATGCTGATGGGTTGTATGCGTCATCATGGCATCTTCATTGTTGGAAAACATTGAGGGACATGACTACTCTATCAAGACATAACACATAAGCAACATTGTATTGGGTTGCCCAAAAGTAATTGCGGGTTTTTTAAAAGAAAGTAAATGCATTTTTAATAAAACTTAGAATGAACTTTAATAAAATATACTTTTTTTACACTTTTTTTCTAAAGCAAGCTAAAATTAACAGCTGATAACTGACAGAAGAAAGAATGCAATTACAGAGTCACAAGCTGTAAAAAAATTTGTCAACGCCGACTATATAAAAAATCCGCAATTACTTTTTGGGCAACCCAATATTTCAAAGCAGTGTAAATGGAAGTTAATGGTATTTTATTGGCAGAATGAGAGCCGAAAACAGGGCTGCGGAGTCGGTGTCGGTGTGTTGGAGTCGGAGTCGAGCAATTTTGCCCGGAATGAAGAAAATTATCTCAACTCCTGCTCCGGACAAAACAGTTAAAAATGTTTCATCAAAAAAAAAATTTAATTTTTTTATCCACGACCTCGGATATATTATTATATATTAATCACCTTTCGTCATTATAGGTGAAAAATGCATCATATATGAGCCCATAGCAGCTATATCTAAATATGGCCCGATCTCCTTAAATTGTACAAAATAATCGATTAAACAAGTAAAAAGGCGTTAAGTTCGGCGGGGCCGAACTTTAGATACCCACCACCTCGGGTATATATGTAAACCACCTTTCATCAAAATTTCGGTGAAAATTTCATACCTTATACTCATATACCTCATACCGATCTGAACTATATACGACACGGATGTCGAAAAGCCGAACATAAAGTCACTGTGTCAAATTTCAGTGAAATCGGATTATAAATGCGCCTTTTATGGGGCCAAGACTTTAAATCGAGATATCGGTCTACATGGCAGCTATATCCAAATCTGGACCGATTTGGTCCAAGTTGCAGAAACATGTTGCAAAGCCTAACACAATGCACTGTCCCAAATTTCGGCGAAATCGGACAATAAATGCCTCTTTTATGGGCCCTAAACCTAAATCGAGAGATCGGTCGATATGGCAGCTATATGCAAATCTGGACCGATCTGTGCGATATTGAAGAAGTATGTCAAGGGGCTTAACTAAACTCACTGTTCCAAATTTCGGCGACATCAGACAATAAATGAGCCCAAAACCATATATCAAGAAATCGGTCTATATGGCAGCTATATCAAAATCTGAACCGATCTGGACCAAATTGAAGAAATATGTCAAAGGGCCTAACACAACTCACTGTCCCAAATTTCAGCAAAATCGGATAATGAATGTGGCTTTTATGTGCCTTACACCATAAATCGGAGGATCGATCTATATGGCAGCTATATCCAAATCTGTACCGATCTGAGCCAAATTAACGAAGGATGTCGATGGCCCTTACACTGTCCCAAATTTCAACAAAATCGGATAATAAATGTGGCTTTTATGGGCCTAAGACCCTAAATCGGCGGATCGGTCTATATGGGAGCTATATCAAGATATAGTCCGATATAGCCCATCTTCGAACTTAACCTGCTTATGGACAAAAAAAGAATCTGTGCAAAATTTCAGCTCAATATCCCTATTTTTAAAGACTGTATCGTGATTTCAACAGACAGACGGACAGACCGACGGACATGTCTAGATCGTCTTAGATTTTTACGCCGATCAAGAATATATATACTTTATAAGGGGTCGGAAATGGATATTTCGATGTGTTGCAAACGGAATGACGAAATGAATATACCCCCATCCTTCGGTGATGGGTATAATACCCCCATTCTTCGGTGGTGGGTATAAAAATGTAGCTTTTATGGGCCTTAAAACTTAAATAGGGAGATCTGTATATATATATGACAGCTATATCCAAATGTAGACTGATCTAAACAGTATTGACCACGTATGTTGTAGAGCCTAACACTGTCCCACTGTGTTAAATTTCAGCGAAATTCGAGTAATAAACGTAATTTTATTTACCCAAGAACAGAAATCGGGAGATTGGTAGATGTCGCAGCGATATCCGAATGTAGCCCAAATTTTGACCATAATCGGCACGAATATCGAAAGGCCCAACAGAACACATTGTGGTAAATTTCAACAAAATCGGTTATTTAATTCGCCTTTTATGGGTCTAAAACCTTAAATCGGGATATCAGTAAATATGGCAGCTATATCTAAATCTGGACCGGTCTGGGTCGTATTGACCAGGAATGTCAGGAAGACTTACCCAATCCGTTATACGAAACTTCATCGCTTCATCGGACAATAAGACCTTAAATTGAGAGATCGGTCTATATGACAGTTATATCTAAATACATACGGATCTTAACCATAGTCAGTACGAATGTCGAATTGCCTTAAGGCCATTGTGCCTAATTTCTGCAAAATCTGTTAATAAATTCATCTTTTATGGGCTAAAATCTAATCTGGAGATCGATATATATATGGCACCTATATTCAAATCTAGACCGATCTGAGCCGTATTGATTAGGGATGTCGAGGAGCCTAACACAACTAACTATACCAAATTGCTGTGAAATCGGACAATAAATGTGTCTATAATGGACCCAAGACCTTAAATCAAGAGATTGGTCTATATGACAGCTATATCTATACCTACACCGATCTGGGCCAAATTAACGACGATGTCGAGAGGCCTAACATACTTACCGTATTAATGAGCCTTTTAAGGGTCTAAAATCTTAAATCGAGAGATATGTCTATATAACAGCTATATCTAAATTTAGACCGAACTGGACCGTATTGAACAAAGATGTCCTAACACATTCACTGTCCTACATTTCTACATATAAAGATATAGTCCGATTTGGATCATTTCGAAATTAACCCCCTATGGACACAAAAAGAATCTATGAAAAGCTTCAGCTCAATATATCTATATTTTTAAACTATAGCGTGATTTCAACAGACAGGCGGGCGGACATAGCTAGATCGTCTTAGATCTGGAATATATATACTTTATAGGGTCGGAAATGGATATTTTCTTTTCCAGGATTTGGCGCAGTGTGAATATCTGGTCTAGGGTGGATTTACCAGGTCTAAAACCGCATTGATAGGGCCCAATTATCTCATTGACTTTAGGTTTTAATCTTTCACACAGCACGCTCGAAAGTATCTTGTAAGCGATGGGGAGGAGACTTATTCCCCTGTAGTTGGCACATTCCGTCTAGTCTCCTTTCTTGTGTACGGGACATAGTATGCTGAGGTTCCAATCATCGGGTATGCGTTCTTCTAGCCAGATTGCGCAGATAAGCTGATGCATACGCCTTATCAGCGTGTCGCCTCCGGTCTTAAATAGTTCAGCGGGTAACCCGTTGGCTCCTGCTGCCTTGTTGTTCTTTAGTCGGGTTACTGCTACTTGGACCCTCATTCTGACTAGAAGGTAAACATTCTATACCATCATCAGGTATTGGTTCTGCGGTATCCTCTTCGCCGCCAACATCGGACACTAGCAGTTGGGTAAAATGTTCTTTCCATATCCTCAGCATTTTGTCTGTGTCAGTTACCAGATTTCCTTCTTTGTCTCTGCAGGAGGATGTGCCTGCACCAAAGCCATCGGTTTGGTGTTTAATTCTTTGGTAGAATTTCCGGACTTCATTCTGACTCCTGTACATCTCAATTCGCTCGCACTCACGTCTTTCCATTTCCTTTTTCTTTCTGC